>NC_048230.1:88839525-88860374 GCF_002007445.2 Ailuropoda melanoleuca
TCTCCTCCAGTGCCATCCATGTTGCAGCAAATGTTGAGAAATCGTTCTTTTTGATAGCTGAGTAATATTCCGTTGTATATATGACCACAACTTCTTAATCCAGTCATCTGTTGAAGGGCATCTCGGCTCCTTCCACGATTTAGCTATTGTGGACAATGCTGCTATGAACATTGGGGTGCATATGGCCCTTGTCTTCACTACGTCTGTATCTNACTACGTCTGTATCTTTGGGGTAAACACCCAGTAGTGCAATGGCTGGGTCATAGGGTAGTTCAATTTTTAACTTTTTAAGGGACCTCCACACTGTTTTCCAGAGTGGCTGTACCAACTTGCATTCCCACCAACAATGTAGGAGGGATCCCCTTTCTCCACATCCTCTCCAACAATTGTTGTTTCTTGCCTTGTCTATCTTTGCCATTCTAACTGGCGTAAGGTGGTATCTCAGTGTGGTTTTGATTTGAATTTCCCTGATGGCTAATGATTTTGAACATTTTTTCATGTGTCTGTTAGCCATTTGTATGTCTTCATTGGAAAAGTGTCTGTTCATATCTTTTGACCATTTTATGATTTGTTTATTTGTTTCTCGTGTATTGAGTTTGAGAAGTTCTTTGTAGATCTTGGATACCAGTCCTTTATCTGTGGTGTCATTTGCAAATATCTTCTCCTATTCCGTGGGCTGCCTCTTTAAGTATTTTTAATATCATCCCTAAGAAGTGTGGAGTGTCAGCTGAGAGTGTGACTAGAACCACACAAGTTGATGTAGCCACTAGCAAACCGACTCAAAGGCATTATTATATCGAATGAATGCATGATGCAATGACATTGCTTTTTGTGGTAGAAACAGGTTTTGAACTTGCTAATGGTTTGGCAAAAGCCTAAACAGTCATTTTGTAGAAGACTGTCAGAAAATAAAGTTGGATATGGCAAAGGGTTTGTGTGGATGAGGCTATAGATAGTCCATCCCGTGGGACACGTCTTATTCTGATCAAGAATCTTTGGTGGGGGGCGCCTGGGTGGCACAGCGGTTAAGCGTCTGCCTTCGGCTCAGGGCGTGATCCCGGCGTTATGGGATCGAGCCCCACATCAGGCTCCTCTGCTATGAGCCTGCTTCTTCCTCTCCCACTCCCCCTGCTTGTGTTCCCTCTCTCGCTGGCTGTCTCTATCTCTGTTGAATAAATACATTAAAAAAAAAATCTTTAAAAAAAAAAAAAAGAATCTTTGGTGGCAAGGACCTCCCCCGCCCCTCCCCCCGTAACTTGAAATTCCCCCAAAAGTTGTAGGAAAGATTATAATGCTACTCCAATTTGTATTTTGAAATCATCTGTAAGAGTGATTCAGATGATGTTATGGACCTTCATTAGTGTCCAAATGAGAAATAAACTCAGGAGGTATTTTAATTACTGCTGTGAGCTTATTTCTCATTTTTATTTGATCATGACATGTGGTCAAATGATAGTAAATGGAGATATTAACCTATAATCCCTCACTCCCCTGAATTCTCAAAAGTTGAGCATTCATAAATCAAACTTGGTGGAAACATTTGTATTTTACAATTTTTAATGAATTAACTCTCTTAATTGAGCACATTAACAGAATAAATGACATAAATGGACACTTTGATTTTCACATTTACGATATTGTGTTCTAGGTCAGAAACACAAAGTACCAAAATCCACTTAGCTAGTCTAAATAGGAGGTGAAATGCACTTTATTTGCTTTATAAGACATTTTTTAATTGACAAAATCACCAGAGTCCCCCCCCCCCGATAGCGAACGTCCCCTTGCATTTAACTCTGGTTTGATTACAAGAATACTTAAAAATGAATGGAGGCAGGTATTTCTCTGTATGGTAAGCAAAGGGCACCTTCATGGTGGGATTGCCCATGAACCTTTGAGTCCCTGGAAATGAGCCAAGATGTCACACCTCCCAGCGGGATGAAACCAGCTGCTGTGTCTTGGAAGGCCAGTCTAGGTTTTATCACTTCAACATGGTGTGGGGGGGTGCCGTGGCATCTAAACAACACCCCTCATCTCACTATCCAGACTTTTTTTGTCCAACTGCAGAGTGTTCATGACTTTTTGTCCTACTAAAACCTTCAGTGTTTTGTAAAGTCAAGTGCTTGGACTTTTTCTTCGGATTCCTTTAATGGCTCTTGCACACAGAAATCCTTTCTGCATTCTCAAACAACTAACCGTTTATATTTCTTTCTAATTTCCATGGTCTCCATTTTACGGATTTCTGTAATCATCTGACATGTGGTTTATGAAGTAAGAATCAACTGAGCTCCTTTTTCCCCTAGCAGTTTACCGAGCATCATTTGGGGAATAGATCCACCTCTCCCCGTCTCTGTAATCCGTGCTGTTTGGCAGACAAGTCCTTCTCCACTTACCACACCTTTATCTGTCTTTCTATTTTTTTCCAAATTCTCTTGGCATTGTTCACCATTAATTCTTCCAGTCAAATTTTATTCTGTGGGGTTTGTCTGGAATTATACTAAGCCTGGACACTGATTTGGGAAGACTTGATCATTTTTGCTCCTCTTCTAGTAAATTGCAAACTGAATGCAACCTGTAGGCATTGGCTGTGCATATTCACGCCACACTGGCTTTCTGTTTCCGCCCTCCTGGCAGGTGCTGGGTCCTGGCTGACTTCCGGGACTCTGTGGTTCCTTTGGGATCTGAGATCTGACCAGTGCAGGTGTCCCTCTATAATTCCTGGCTCATGGGCTAGCCCTCCAGCCTAGCAGGGGATGCTTATAGATGCTAGTGAGGACAGGACAGTGTAGTTAGTGCTTGACTCAGGAGACAGACTTGGGCCAAATTTGACCCTGAAAACTCCTAATTAAAATGCTTTGTTGTTTTCCTTTGTGATTGTTTTCCCCTGGCAGTTTAGGGGTCTGAATGAGAACAAAGACAGATGCTCTGTCTTTTTTAATTTTTATCAGGTCTTCATTAAGCAAACACAGGGGTGGTGGGGGGTGTATTTCAGAGGCTCCTCTGGATCAGTGCCCTGAAGGAAGGAGACTCCACCCCCCATTTTATGGCTTCTGAGCAAAGGAGCAGAGGGAGGGAGGGAGGGAGGGAGGAACCAATGAGATGAGCAGACAGGAAGGGCCCCACAAGGTTGGTGAAGGGTGCTTTCCTCAAAGCTTCTCACCCCTCACCAGGATGAGGTCTGATGTATGAAGTTGCAGTCAGACCTGACAGCTCCTTGTCCCTTCCCCAGGGTGGGAGCCCTCCCCTGGCCATCTGTCCTTGGGGCCCCCTACCCACTCTCTCTATTCTGTGATTCCTGCCCTGACACAGACTTAACACATACTTGGTATTACACACAGTCTTTCTCTGTAGGCATGTCTGTAGGCACATCTCATACCCCAGTTATGTCTAATATATTCAGCTAATGTCTTTCCCTAAACAGTGTACAGTGTGACCTTGGGCCATAAGATATTGTAAACAATACAAGTAACCTATACTGTAATGTTGTCTTGGGCGATCCCTTTCTCTTAAACTGCATTTTCACTGAATTTCCTACCAGGGTTGGAGTCATATCACAGAGCAGGGGCCAGGACAGGGCACAGTGACCTCTTTCTATTCAAGCATGCTGTGGTTGCTTATAGAAGGGGCACTTTATCCTGTCCTGGGTGTCAGGAAAGGATTCACAGTGGAAGAGATTAGCTCTGACAGGTGGGTTATTTGGTGATGGCTAGTAACCAGTGGGTTTTAGGTAGAGGAGTGTCACGTGCAAAGAATGAGAATCAAGAGGAGGGAGGTGCATTTGGAGAAAGAGCCCTCTTGATCATTATGGCTCCTACTTGGGCTCTGGGGAGTGTGGAGAGAGGGAAGGTGTGACCTCAACCCTCTCATGGCTTCAGCCCAGGCAGGGAGGTTAGAGGGGGTGTAGACCTGTGGAGGACAGTTTAGGACAGTGTCATGTCTGAAAGAATCAGACTGGAGAGATGGGGGGAGTCTGAGAGGGAAACCTATCATATACATAGTCTTTTCACAAAACCGTGCTCAGGCTCTGCCGGGAATTGTGGCCTATTTTTGATTTAAAGAGAATCTCAGCTTCCTTTGTCTCACAGGAAATAAGGGGAGGTCTTCACGGGAAAGTTCTGGAGACTGGGCAGGGTCCACCAGAGTGGCTAGATCAGAGGCCAGCTGACTGGAGGAGTTCCACCCCTGTATCAGTCTTTGGCCAAGGGCTGCCCCTCACACTTCAGCTCTCTCTGCATGCAGGCAGAGCAGGTCCTATCAGCCCGAAGCCATCCTCCCACAGAAATGGGTGCTGGCCTATGGAGGGAAAATGGTAGAGGGATCTGAGGGGACATGGGCAGACCACTGGCAGCATCTGTCCCTACCTGGGATGCTTGTTCTCAACCTCATAGCCAGGGGAGGGCAGACGGTTGGGAAAAATTAGCCCCCTTCATTTCTTGTGATGGTATGAGGAGCAAGAGTTCTTTACTAACCCTCTGCCTTGAGGCTTATGCCTCCATGGCCCGTGAGTGAGCACAGTGGCCACCTATCACCTTCAACGCTTCCTAGCTGTGTTTATTTCCCACAGTTTTACTGCAGTCATTTATGTCCTCAGATCATACTGGAAACATTCAGTGTAATCACAGGATGCCTGTAACTATGTAAATGTCCTTGTTGGACATAGTTAGTTCATTGTGTCTACGGTCATTGGCTCCCAGTTCCTTGAAGACTGGTGAGGTGTAGGATGGAGGACATCGAGAACCATGGGTCTAGGAAACCAGAGAATGTTTAGATCTGAAGGAGAATTTCTTAGTCATGTCAGGAAATGGCAACCTACACCCTCATTGTGCAAGCCAGTCATTTGTCAAATTCTTGCTCCATGAATACATGTAAGCATCTGAGAGCATATGCACCGACTGCCTCCATCCTTTCTGCCCCATGACCACTGTCATCCTTTTCTCCCATTTCTGGTGGGTGCAGGGCATAGACAAGGGGCTATGTGATTTGTTTCAAACTAGCCAATCACAGGCAGTCTCAGAGAAGAAGCACACTGTTACCAGGGGGTTGCAATCTAACATGCAGATCCTACCCAGTGATGTCCCACCAGTAGGAACTCCATGCATCTGCTCTTCTGAGCATGTAGCACCTGCAATAATGGTTGAGACAGAGGACTCAGAATAATGTGGCAGGACCCTGTGGAATCTGTTGAGATTTTAAGCATCGTGCTTCAGGATCTCAAGAGATATATCATGATAAGATGTGATTTAGACAACTGATATAAGGTAGAAATCAATCCCTAGTTTTTTCTAAGACATTTTTCATTTAGTGTAAGAATCAAGAAACCAGGGTGCCTGGGTGGGCCAGTCAATTAAGTGTCTGCCTTTGGCTCAGGTCATGATCTCAGGGTCCTGGGATCAAGTGCTGCCAGCAAGCTCTCTGCTCAGCAGGGAGTCTGCTCCCTCTCCCTCTGCCCCTCCCCTCTGCTCATGCGCTCTCTCTCACTCTCTTTCTCTCTCTCAAAATAAAATCTTAAAAAAAAAAGAATCAAGAAACCACTAAAATCGTAATTGCAAGAGGAAAAAATGATCAGCTCTAAGTATGAAAGGAAATGAATAGCACAAAAGTGTAACATTTTAGTTACCATTTTACCATGAATCCTTGTAAACTTGTGAGTCTTAGCTGGTCTTTAGTATGGAGGAATTCTTTATGCATCCCATGAAAGAGGATTCAAGGAAGTTGTGAAAGGCTTCAGGGAAAGCTGTACTCAATTGTTCCAGAGAGGAAAAGAGCCTGGTATAAGAACCAAGACTTCATAGTTCTCAAGGATTATGATGCTATTATAAAATAAAAATCATTCTAGAAATAGTGATAAAAATCACAGGCTGATTGAACCAAAGGTACCTTACAACAGTATGATTTAGTATTACTTAATGTAACAAAACTGCCTTTGAGGGAAATTTTCTTCTGGTGAATGCTGGGAAGATTGACCAAAATACATTCCCATTTGACTTCAGACATTTTTGTACACCATATGAAAGGCCTAATAGAAGCAAGGAGAGCGCCTTCTGACCAGTAAAACATTTTCTGATAAACCATTCAACAAAAAATCTCTGCAAATGAACGTTGGTGAGGGAACACAGTTTGCCTTCCCCTCATTCTTTTTTTTTTTTTTTGAAGGTTTTATTTATTTATTTGACAGAGAGACAGCCAGCAAGAGAAGGAACACAAGCAGGGGGAGTGGGAGAGGAAGAAGCAGGCTCCCAGCAGAGGAGCCTGATGTGGGGCTCGATCCCAGGACTCTGGGATCATGCCCTGAGCCGAAAGTAGACGCTTAACGACTGAGCCACCCGGGTGCCCCAACCTTCCCCTCATTCTTGAGGAGGAATTAGGAAATCTTGCAGAGTTGCTTTGGTTCAAGCACGAACATCCTGGTCACTGTCTCTTATCTGCTCATGTCTGCATCTGCCTCCTTCCCAGCATGGATTCCATGGTCGGGGATTAGAACCCGTCCTTTGCATATACCTTCTTTGTCTTGCCCCCTCTCTCAGGAGACTCCCCTGCCTAAACTCCCCTGCCTAAACCTTCTCTAGTTGGTGCCCACACCAGGCAGAGGGACATGGATGTGGATGCTCCATTTTTCTCAACCCATCTACTCTCCTGCTCAGATCAGTCTTAGACAAACTTTTTTTTTAATCACATCCAAATATATAGAAGTGATACAAAGTTTGGGGAACTACCAGTTACTATGATATTTCCCTTTCCCTCTGATCCTATCCTGTTTCATTTACTTAAAATGTTCCAATGGCAACCTTCTAAATCAATTTCACAACCACTAATAGGCTTTGGAAAAAAAGGTGACTTGGATTATTATTTCACTCGGATTCCTCCCTTCTCGGCCTCCCAGACCCTCCTTGTTCTCAGTTGATGACCTTGCTTCTTATTTCACCGAGAAACTAGAATGAGTCCGAAGAACTTCCATCACTCCCGACTTAAATCTACCACCAGGCCTGCACCTGTGTCCACATACGCTGCCCCACCTCGGCCCCAAAGCAGAAGCATTGGTGCTCTTCCTTGCCCTAGGATGTGCCCCTTCCACATACCCACGTGACCGGCCCCTCACTTCCTTCTGGTCTCTCCCGAACGTTCTGAGAGAAGGTGGCCCTGAGCACCTCATTTAAAATAGCAAATCTCCGTCCCACCTTCCTGACCCACTCCATCCCCATGCCCTGCCTAATTTTTCATCAAGCATTTATTTTCTCATGACATAGGTTAGGAAAGTCAAGGTTTTGTCTGTTTTGTTCCATGTTGCCTCCTCAGCACCTATAATAGTGCTGGCATAGAAACTTGTTAATAAATATTTGGTGAATGCCACATTGAAGGCAGAAAGATGCCTGAAGCCTTGGGCAGCGTGGCTAAAGAGGCCAAAATATCCCTCTGAGCTAAAAAGAAGAGTGTGCCTTGTGCTGAGTTCCAGCAGGACACATGTCATGCTCACTTCCACAGCGCAAGGTCTCAGGGCTCCCGCGGAAGAATCAGGAGGGAGATGGGCTACGAAAGTCCTTCCTCTTTATCCTTTTCCCCAAACCCCAAGAAAAAATTCTGCAAGGGAGATTTTTTTTTTTAAGTACATGTCGTATTCCAATTAAGTGTAAGATAAAAAATTTGGAAGTGTAAATGTAACCCACCTCTGAGGGATGGCACTAGGGGACAGTAATGCGCTGAAGCTAGCAAAGGGGCCGGACTCCCGAGAGTCCCTTAACTTCTGAGGAGACATTGCTCCTGCAAGTGCTGGTTTTCAACCCCTGTGCCTGGCTGGCGGAGCTAGGCACGACCAGCTACGTAACTTGTGGGCTTAGTTCCAATGAAAATGGGAGCCCCTTGTTTAAAAATGATGAATAATTTTAAGGAGGTATCAGCAGAGCATTAAACTAAGAATGGAGCCCTTCTGAACATGGGTCATGCACCCCAAAGCCAGGCCTGGAGCCCCTGCAGAGCTCACGTTGCACGAGATGTAAGCTTCCACTAACAGGAGCTCCAAGGTGCCATTAATAATTACATGAGCTGAGGGTACGGAGTGCCAAGCATGTGGCCGACCCTGTGCTCAGCTCACACATGCTGACCTCATTTCAGAATCTTAACTAGCCTGTGAGGTGATCACCTCATGTATGAACCCCTTGGTATCCATGAAATAGTTTTAATTTCTCTCTTTTTTTTCATATTGTAGAAACTGAGGTACAGAGAGGTTAAGTAACTTGTCTGTGGTCACAAAGCACAAAATGGAAGAACCGCAATTCAAACCAGGTCTGTCGAACACCAGGAACCTACGCTCTTAGCCCCTACCCTGTAATATCTTTACAGATGTCCACGCAGAACGATGAAGGTGTATTAGTTTGCTAGGGCTGCCCTAACCCAGTAGCACAGACCAAGTGGCTTAGAACAACAGAAGTGTCTTGGCTCCTAGTTCTGAAAGCCAGGTGTCAGCCGGCAGTAGCACGCTCCCTCTGAAGGAGGCAGGGAAGGAACCGTTTCCTCCTTGCCTGTCCCAGCTTCTGGTAGCCTCAGGCGTTCCTTGGCGTGCAGACCTAGGGGCCTCTGGTCTCTGCCATCTCTGCGGGCATCCTCACAGGACCTTCTCCCCCGTGTCTTTAGGTCGCCCTCCCTCCTTGCAGAGTCGCCTGTCCAGATATCCCCGTTTATAGGCACACCCGTCACCCGACAAGAGACCCTCTCATGATTTCATCTTGACTGGGTCTGCATAGACCCTATTTCCAGATATGGGCACATTCTGTATACTGGGGATTAGGACTCTCATAGATCTTTTCAGTGAGGTGGAGGAGGGGACACAACCCATAAGAGGGTATATCCGGGAATGGTGGCCAATGCACCCAATCCGAAGAGGCATTCTCAGTAGTAAATCATTAACTGCACCGTCAAAGTGCCTGATTGGGATCGCCTTTCCCCTGCCCTGTTCCACCAGGACAGGGAGCCCTCAGCACCCTCTCAGGAGTGGGTGAATGCCCAGCATGGTCGCTGATGGCTTAAAGAAGTGGGCGAGCAGACTGGTGGTTCTTGACCATTGATTTGGAGATGAGCTGTCCATTCCATGACCGTGGCTGGTTTCAGTGATCTCCTGATGGTGCTGTTAGGTGCCGGGGCCTCCTGAGAGGTGGCTGCTGGATGGGCCGCAGATTCGCCTCCTGCTGGTGTAGGGTGTGCTAGAGGCCCTATGACTGTGTTTGGGAGATGAGTAACAGAACCTCAGAATTCCTAATAATACAGTGAGTGTCATCACAGTCACTGTTAAAAATGACATCATTGAGTGTGTAAAAATAAAATATTAGAATGATTTTCTGTAGGCATTTTCGATTCCTTTGTGTGCCACAAAGGCAGAAGATAGAGGGGAAATCACAGCTTTTCCCGAATAAATATTCCTCTCCCATCCTCTGCAGTGTCTGGCTCTTGATCTTTTCCCCACTTCTTCTCCAGTTACAAAAATATTGCTTTTATCACTTACTGCTCCAAGAAAAATACAGTGTGCCCAGTCCACATTCCTATCTGACTTCCTTTGGAAACCTAAGTCAGGGCTGGTGGAGTGCCTTGTGCTGAGCTATGGCCCTATCCGCTCAAGCAATCCCCAGGCTTCCATTCCTGCTTCAGTGACCTATGCTTGGTGGCTGGGGTCAGGAAGGGAGATCCGACACTCAAGTCGGGTTAGAGGCACTGTGTAAGCTGAGTTCAGGAACTGGAGCTCTGCCTTGACCAGTTCTCTGGGAGGAAAAAGAGGTGAACCTGCAGAGGCCTCCAAATCCTGCTGGTGTATGAGGATAGTTATTCCACAGAACCCCAGGGTTAGAATGAAAGAACCCCCCAAGGTCATGGAGACTGGTGCTGGTCAGCGGAAAGCAAGGGCATGACTGTGAGTATTATGTAAAACTAAATTTATGCCTTTTAAATTATATGTACATAATGTAGTATGAGTTATATATTATTATGAATTTATTTTATTATTTTATTTTTACACACTGCATGACACTTTTTCTTTATTTTATTTGAATTCAATTAGCCAACATATAGTACACCATTCATTTTTGATGTAATGTCCAGTGATTCATTAGTTGCATATAACACCCAGTGCTCATCACACTATGTCCCCTCCTTAATGCCCATCACCCTGTTCCCCCATTCTCCCACCCACCTCCCTTCCACAACCCTCAGTTTGTCTCTCAGAGTCAAGAGTCTCCAGTGGTTTCTCTTCCTCTCTGATTTCTTCCCATTCAGTTTTCCCTCCCTTCCCCTGTGGTCCTCTGCGCTATTCCTTATGTTCCACATATGAGTGAAACCATATGATAATTGTCTTTCTCTCTTGACTTCTTTCACTTAGCATAATCCCCTCCAGTTCCATCCATGCTGATGCAAATGGTGGGTATTCATCCTTGCTGATGGCTGAGTAATATTCCATTGTATATATGGACCACATCTTTATCCATTCATCTGTTGAAGAACATCTCAGCTCCTTCCACAGTTTGGCGATTGTGGACGTTGCTGCCATGAACATTGGGGTGCATGTGCCCTTCTTTTCACTACATATGTATCTTTGGGGTAAATACCTGGTAGTGCAATTGCTGGGTTGTAGGGTAGCTCTATTTTTAACTTTTTGAGGAACCTCCACGCTGTTTTCCAGAGTGGCTGTACCAGCTTTTGGTCCCACCAACAGTGTAAGAGGGTTCCCCTTTCTCTGCATCCTCACCAACATCTGTTGTTTCCTGAGTTGTTAATTTTAGTGATACTGACTGGTGTGAAGTGGTATCTCATTGTGGCTTTGATTTGTATTTCCCTGATGCTGAGTGATATTGAGCATTTTTTCATGTGCCTGTTGGCCATTTGTATGTCTTCTTTGGAGATATATCTGTTCATGTCTTCTGACCATTTCTTGACTGGATTTTTTATTTTTGGGGGGTTGAGTTTGATAAGTTCTGTATAGATTTTAAATACTAGCCCTTTATCTGATAAGGCATTTGCAAATATCTTCTCCCATTCCATGGGTTGCCTTATAGCTTTGTTGACTGTTTCCTTTGCTATGCAAAAGCTTTTTATCTTGATGAAGTCCCAATAGTTCATTTTTGCTTTTGTTTCCCTTGCCTCTAGAGATGTGTCTTGCAAGAAGTTGCTATGGCCAAGGTCAAAGAAGTTGCTGCCTGTGTTCTCCTCTAGGATTTTGATGGATTCCTGTCACATTTAGGTCTTCCATCCATTTTGAGTTAATTTTTACATATAGTGTAAGAAAGTGGTTCAGTTTCATTCTGCATGTGGCTGTCAGAGAGACTGTCTTTTTTCCATTGGGTATTCTTTCCCTGCTTTGTTGAAGATGAGCTGACCATAGAGTAGAGGGACACTTTCTGGGTTCTCTATTCTTTTCCATTGAATTATGTGTCTGTTTTTGTGCCAGTACCATACTGTCTTGATGATTACAGCTTTGTAAGAGAGCTTGAAGTCCAGAATTATAATGCCTCCAGCTTTGGTTTTCTTTTTCAACATTACTTGGGCTATTTGGGGTCTTTTGTGGTTCCATACAAATTTTAGGATTGTTTGTTTCAGCTCTGTGAAAAATGCTGATGGTATTTTGATAGGGATTACATTGAATATGTAGATTGCTTTGGGTACCATAGACATTTTAACAATATTTGTTCTTCTAGTCCACGAGCGTCGGATGTTTTTTCATTCATTTTTTTAAAGATTCTATTTATTTACTTGAGACAGAGAGAGAGAGAGAGAGAGAGAGGGAAGCACAAGTGGGGGGGGAGGGGCAGCGGAAGAGGAAGAAGCAGACTCCCCACTGAGCAGGGAGCCTGATTTGGGGCTCAATCCCAGGACACTGAGATCATGACCTGAGACAAAGGCAGATGCTTAATGGACTGAACCACCCAGGTGCCCAGGTGCCCTGTTTTTTCATATCTTTATGTCTTCCTCAATATTTTTCATACACTTCTATAGTTTTCAGAGTACAGATCCTCTTTGGTTAGGCTTATTCCTAGGTATCCCATGTTTTTTGGTGAAGTTGTAAATGGGATCAATTCCTTGATTTCTCTTTCTTCTGCCTCATTGTTTGTGTATAGAAATGCAACTGACTTCTGTACATTGGTTTTATGTCCTTCAACTTTGCTGAATTCCTTTATCAATTCTAGCAATTTTGGGGTTTTCTCCATAGAGTATCATGTCGTCTGTCAAGAGTGAAAGTTTGACTTCTTCTTTGACGATTTGAATGCCTTTTATTTTTTTGTTGTTGTTGTTGTCTGATTGCTGAGACTAGGATTTCCAGTACTATGTTGAAGACCAGTGATGAGAGTAGACATACCTGTTGTATTCCTGACCTTAAGGGAAAAGCTCTCAGTTTTTCCCCATTGTGGGTCTTTCATATATGGCTTTTATGATGTTGAGGTATGTTCCCTCTATCCCTACATGGCTGAGGGTTGTTGTTGTTTTTAATAAGAAAGGTTGCTGCATTTTGTCAAATGCTTTTTCTGCATCTATTGAGAGGATCATATGGTTCTCATCCTTTCTTTTATTAATGTGGTGTGTCACATTGATTAATTTTTGAATGTTGAACCACCCCTGCAACCCAGGAATAAATTCCACTCAGTTGTGGTGAATAATCCTTTTAATGTACTGTTGGATCCAATTAGCTAGTATCTTGGTGAGAATTTTTGCATCCGTATTCATCAGGCATGTTGATCTGTAATTCTCCTTTTGGTGGGGTCTTTGTCTTGTTTTGGGATTAAGGTAATGTTGGCCTCATAGAATGCATTTGGAAGTTTTCCTTCCATTTCCATTTTTTGGAACAGTTTCAGAAGAATAGGTATTAATTCTTCTTTAAATGTTTGGTAGAATTCCCCTAGGAAGCCACCCAGCCCTGGATTCTTGTTTGTTGGGAGATTTTTGATTACTGATTCAATTTCTTTACTGGTTATGGGTCTGTTCAGGTTTTCCATTTCTTCCTGTTTCAGTTTTGGTAGTTTGTTTCTAGGAATTTATCCATTTCTTCCAGATTGCCTAATTTGTTGGCATATAATTGCTCATAATATTCTCTTGTAATTGTTCATTTCTTCAGTGTTGGGTGTAGTCTCTTCTCTTTCATTCATGATTTTATTTATTTGGGTCCTTTTTCTTTTCCTTTTGGTAAGTCTGGCTAGGGGTTTATCAATGTTATTAATTCTTTCAAAGAACCAGCTCCTAGTTTCTTTGATCTGTTCTACTGTTGATTTTTTAAAAAAACTTTATGTTACTAATTTCTGCTCTAATCTTTATGATTTCCCTTCCCTTGCCAGACTTAGGCTTTATTTGCTGTTCTTTTGCCAGCTCCTTTAGGTGTAAAGTTAGGTTGTGTATTTGAGACTTTTCTTGCTTCTTGAAGGCTTATATTGCTATATACTTCCGTCTTAGCACCACCTTCGCTGCATCCCAAAAGCTTTGAACTGTCATGTTTTCATTTTCATTTGCTTCCATGTATTTTTTAAATTCTTCTTTAATTTCCTGTTTGACCCATTCATTCTTTAGTAGGATGCTCTTTAACCTCCATGTATTTGTGGTCCTTCCAAATTTCTTTTTGTGGTTGACTTCAAGTTTCATAACACTGTGGTCTGAAAATATGCATGGTATGTTCTCAATCTTTTGGTACTGGTTGAGAGCTGATTTGTGACCCGGTATATGATCTATTCTGGAGAATGTTCCGTGTGCACTAGAAAAGAATGTGTATTCTGCTGCTTTAGGATGAAATGCTCTGAATATATCTGTTAAGTCCATCTGATCCAGTGTGTCATTCAAAACCCTTGTTTCCTTGTTGATCTTCTGCTTAGATGATCTGTCCATTGCTGTGAGTGGGGTGTTAAAGTCCCATAATGTATTATTATCAATGAGTTTCTTTAATTTTGTTATTAATTGGTTTATATATTTGGTTACTCCTACATTAGGGGAATAAATATTTACAATTGTTAGATATTCTTATTGGATAGACCCCTTTATTATGATATAGTATCCTTCTTCATCTCTTAGTACAGTCTTTGGTTTAAACTCTAGTTTCTCTGATATAAGGATGGCTACTCCAGTTTTCTTCTGGTGTCCATTAGCATGAGAAGTGGTTCTCCACCCCCTCACTTTCAATCTGGAGGTGTCTTTCAGTCTAAAATGACTCTCTTATAAGCAGCATATTGATGGGTCTTGTTTTTTTATCCCATCTGATACCTTGTGTCTTTTGATTGGAGTATTTAGTCCCTTTATATTCAGAATAATTATTGAAAGATATGAATTTAGTTCCATGGTATTCCCTGTAAAGTCACTGTTCCTATAGATAGTCTCTGTTCATTTCTGGTCTTTTTTACTTTCAGGGTCCCTCTGTAAAGTATCCCCTTTAATATTTCTTGCAGGGCTGGTTTAGTGTTCACAAATTCCTTTAGTTTTTGTTTGTCCTGGAATCTCTTGATCTCTCCTATTCTGAATGACGGCCTTGCTGGATAAAGTATTCTTGGCTGCATATTTTCCCCATTTAGCTCATTAAATATACCATGCGTCCTTTCTGGCCTGCCACATCTCTGTGGACAGGTCTGCTGCCAGCCTCATGTGTCTACCTTGTATTTTAAGGACCTCTTGTCCCAAGCTGCTTTCAGGACTTTCTCTTTATCTTTGCAATTTGCAAGCTTTGCTATAATATGTTGAGGTGTTGATCTATTTCTGTTGATTTAGAGGTGGGCTCTCTGTGCCTCCTAGACCTGAATGCCTGTTTTTTTCCCCAGATTAGGGAAGTCCTCAGCTATAATTTGTCCAAATAAACCCCTGCCCCTCTCTCCCTTTCTCTTGCTCCTCATCTTCTGGGACTTCTATAATATGGTTATTATTTTGCTTTATGGAATCACTCAGTTCCCTAAGTCTACTTTTGTGATCTAATAGGTTTCTTTCCCTCTTCTTTTCAGCTTCCTTATTATCCATCATTTTATCTTTTATATCACTGATTCACTCTTCTTATTTGTTCATTTTTGTTTTTATGGCCTTCACTTGGGACTGCATCTCAGTAATAGCACTTTTAATTTTGGCCTGACTAGATTTTAGTTCTTTTATTTCTACAGTAAGGGATTCTCTAGTGTCTTCTATGCTTTTTTTCTAGCCCAGCTAGAATCTTTATAATCATTGCTTTAAATTCTAGTTCAGATATCTTACTTATATCCATATTGATTAAATCCCTGGCAATGAGTACTACCTCCTGTTCTTTCTTTTTGGGTGAATTTCTCCATTTTGTTATTTTATTTAGTAAGGAAAAGAAGAAAAAAAAAAGAAAACAACAATAAAAAACAGAAAAAAACCCAACAACAACAAAGAAGCACTAGATCCTGGGTGTGTTTTCATCTGTTTGTTAAAAGAAGCTAGATCCCAAAGTAAGAAAGAAAGAAAAACACATGTATGTGTGTGTGTATTTGAAAATAAAATAAAATACAATGAGATGAAGCATATATATAAAGTATATATAAAATAATATATATAATATATATGTTTATATAATATATATGTATATACATAAACTATATATAAAAATCAAATAAGAATAAAAAAGAATTGAAAAAATAAAATAATTGAGAAAATAATACTAAAAGACTAAGGAATAAAAATACAAAGAAGTCTATATACTGTTTTCCCCAAGAGCTGAAGCTTTGCAGCCCTCTATGATCAGTAAACTTGGTGTGAGCAAGTTGTTTGTGCTGGTCTTCTGGACAAGGGGCCTGTTGCACTGATTCTCAGGTGGACTTGCCCTAGAGGAAATGCACCTCCGGTGAGCAGAGGGGCAGGGCTCTGTGTAAGCAGCTCCAGATTGCACCAGGTGGTGCTGTTTTTCTCCCTGACTGCTTTCAGCACTGACAGGCAGGATGATTATGGCCTGGAGCTGAAAGTTCACATCCCCCATTCTTTAGTGCGCCCTTAACCACTCTTGTCTCCCCAGTTTCCATCAGAACTCTGTGTTCACCTGGCTTGTGACTGAATGTTTTCATCTCAAGCAAACGACCAGTTTTGAGTCTCCAAACTTTACAGACTCCTGTGGCGTGGACTGTGCTGCTCCACCCCGGGGAGGGAGGGGATCATACTGTGGTTCTGCTGCTTGTTGGGCCCCTGTCCAGAGAGTGGTCACCCAAACACGTATGGGCTCGCAGTTTATGGCAACACTGAGCAGAAAGCTGGCGCCTAGACTGATGTTCTCAGCCAGCTTCCCTACTCTTGTGCGTGGGAACTCTATTGCACTAGGTCCCCCCACCCCTGCCACATTCTTCTTGTGACCCCAGGGATCCTGAGACCACGCTGTCCCACCTGGGATTCCACCCCACTTCGCCACTTGAGTACGTTTAAGCCAGGGACATCCCCCACCGTAGAGGACCTCTAAAAGTTCTGATTTTGTACCCCACTGCTTGTAATACTTTAAGTAGCCCCCGCCATATCCTCAGATATATAGCGCTGGATTTATGTCTCCACGCCTACCTTCCCAACGGTGGTCACTTTTCTGGTGCTAGACTTGCGGCGTTTGTTTTCTCAGATCTCTGATAGATTTCTCAGGTGTTCAGAATGATTTTATAACTATCTAGCTGTAATCCAGGGACCAGAGAAACAGGGTCCCCTACTCCTCCACCATTTTAACTCCTCACCCCCCCCCAAATTCTCATCTTTTATTAACAAATAATTTCAATTAAAATATGGGTTATAGTTTTTATTATTATCATTTTTTTTAAAGTAGGCTCCACGCCCAGAATGGAGCCCAGTGTGTGGCTTGAATTCACAACTCTGAGGTCAAGGCCTGACTTGAGATCAAGAGTTGGAGGCTTAACCAACAGAGCCATGCAGACACCCCTCTTTTTTATTATTTTTAATAGTGGTAAAATATAACAAAATTTACCGTCTTTACCATTTCTAAGTGTATGTTTCAGTGGCATTAAGAGCATTCATATTGCTTTACAACCATCATCACCACAGAACTCTCTTCACCTTCTGAAACTGAAACTGTACTCCTTAAACACTAGCTCCCCACCTCCTCTCCCCAGCTCCTGGCAAGCACCATCCTACTTTCTGTCTCTGTGTTTTAGACTGCTCTATGTCCCTCACCTAAGTGGAGTCATAGAGTATTTGTCTTGTGATTGTCTTATTTCACTTAGCATGTCCTCAAGATTCAACCATGTTGTAGTGTGTGTTAAAATGCCCTCCCTTGGGGCTCCTGGGTGGCTCAGTCGTTAAGCGTCTGCCTTTGACTCAGGGGCGTGATCCCAGGGTCCTGGGATTGAGCCCCACATCAGGCTCCCTGCTCTGCTGGAAGCCTGCTTCTTCCTCTCCCACTCCCCCTGCTTGTGTTCCCTGTCTCACTGGCTGTCTCTGTCAAATAAATAAATAAAATCTTAAAAAAAAAAAAAAGCCCTCCCTTTTTAAGGCTGAATTATATTCCATTGTGTATACATACTACATTTTATTGATCCATTCATCTGTCGATGGGCACTTGGATTCACCTGTTGGCAGCTGTATATAATGCTGCTGTGAACCATAGTGTTCAGATCTCTTTTTTTTTCTTTGCATTTACATTTTATTTTTTTTAATTTTTTTAATTTTTTTTATTATATTATGTTAGTCACCATACAGTACATCCCTCGTTTTTGATGTAAAGTTCGATGATTCATTAGTTGCATATGACACCCAGTGCACCATGCAATACATGCCCTCCTTACTACCCATCACCGGTCTATCCCATTCCCTCACCCCCCTTCCCTCTGAAGCCCTCAATTTGTTTCTCAGAGTCCATAGTCTCTCATGCTTCATTGAGACCTTGTTTTCATTCTTTGGGAGTATACCCAGAATTGGAATTACTGGATCATATGGTGATTCTACTTTTAATCTTTTGGGGAATTGCTCTGCTGTTTTCCACAGCAGCTTGCATCACTTTACATTTCCACCAACAGCTCACAAGGGTTCCAGTTTCTACACATCCTAACACTCGTTATTTTGTTCTTTTGATAGGAGTCATCCTAATGTGTGTGACGTGGTATCCCATTGTTGTTTTGATTTGCATTTTGTTAGAGATAGTGAGGTTGAGTCTCTTTTCATCTGTGTGTTGGCTATTTGTATATCTTCTTTGGAGAAATATTTATTCAAGTTCTTTGTCCATTTTTAAATCCAGTTGTTTGTTTTTGTTACTGAGTTATAGGAGCTCTCTCTATATTTTGGATATTAATCCGTTATTCGCTATATGATTTGCAAATATTTTCTCCCATTCTCTGGGTTGCCTTTTCACTCTATGGTTTGTGTCCTTTGAGGCACAGATGTTCTTAATTTTGATGTAGTCCCATTAATTTTTTCTGTTGTTGCCGGTGCTTTTGGTGTTATATCCAAGAACTCACTGCCAGATCCAATTTGTATTTTCTTCGAAGAGTTTTATGATTTTAGCTCTTATACTTAGGTCTTTAATCCTTTCTGAGTTAATTTTTGTATGTGGCATAAGGTAGCACCAACCCTTTCTTTTGCATGTGGCGATCCAATTTTCCTAACACCATTTGTTGAAAAGACTGTCCTTTGTTCATTGAATAGTCCTGGTACTCTTGTTGAAAATCAGTTTACCATTTATGCATGGGTTTATTTGTGGGCTTTTTATTCTATTTGTTGGTCCATTTGTCTGTCCTTATGCCAGTACCACACTGTTTTGGTTGCTGTAGTTTTGGAGTAAGTTTTGAAATCAGGAAGTGCTAAGGGTTTTATAAATTGTTGATTGGATCTGACCCCACATAGCCTAGAGGTTCCAGGAAATGACTGTTTGAAAACAAACCCTGAAGTAAACTGGAGCGGTCTTCGCTCACAGCAGAAACATTCCCCAGTATTTTTCTCTAATTTTATATTAGTTTCCAGTTGAGAACTGACCCTCCTTTCCATAAGGGGGATTTCCTGTTCATGTGAACGCTTTCCTTTCTTTGGCGCAGTTTTCATTCCACTTGAATTTAGGCGGAGCAGAGCCTTACTTTGTGGTTTCCTTGGGCTTTTACTTTGCTTTTTTTTTTTTAAGTAAATTTTTACTCTTTTAGAAACAAATAAAAACATTATTGGATGTCGGGAGGCTTGAGACCTTTGATTACAATCAACACATGCTGCAATCCAGTCCTACAAGGTGTGATTTTCCTCCAAATCTAATGAAATTCTTAGGCAAATAATACTACAGAAGCTGCGTTTATAATAGAAAGAAAACCATGTCTCTGTTTGGCATCTACCTGAATATATTTTCATTTATTGGGAAAGAAAAATAGTCTCCTTATACGGAAGCAATTACCTTTAGAAATGCAAAGGGTATTGCCCCCGGGCGTTTAAAAATCTACAAATTGTCTGCCCCAACATGCTTCACTGCCAGATGTTATTAAAAAAGGGGCAGCGTTCAGTGACCAAACAAGGTGGTGAATTAAAGTTGCATGAGCATTTATATAGACGAAGAACCTTCGACAACAGAAATACCCTAAAACTCACTGAATCCTATCACCTACATTTACAGAAGGGGAAACTGAGTCCCAGAATAGTTAAATTATGGATCCAAGCTCTTGTAACTAGCACACTTAACATTTTGGGGCTGCTAGCTATGTGCTGGCATTGTGCTGTGTGGGTCCTTTATTTAGCTGTTGCTGAGATGAGTAACAGTTATGTTTGATTTTAATCAAATCATTAGTTACCTTTTTGTTTTCTTTCTGAGGAGAAAACTGTGATCTAGAAGGAAAGACATTTCATGTTTTTATTTATTTTTCTGAGATACGTGATGCTGTAAATTATACTTTTATAACCGAGTTATTGTTAGACATTTGGATTATTTTAGTTTGTTGCCCCCCGTGTATTAGCTGCACTACTTTCAAACTAATGACTTTCTAATTTTTTCAAATTAAACAAGTTAAAAAAAAAAAAGACCTACCATCATTTATGCTCTTTTGTTCTTGATGTCACAGAGGATGATGTTAGGTGAATAAAACCTGGCCATAAACTGAGTAGAAGAATGACCCAGAAGAGATGGACTCTGAATGTGAGGAAGTTTTAAAGACCTCAAGCAATTGATTTGGCTTATCCATTTCTTTGTATGTGTTTTTGTTGATGTATTTCATTTTATGTCCAAGAGAGACATATGATTTTTTAAAAAATGTCTAATTAGGTTGACTAGAGCTCTTCTTTTTTTTTTTAATTTTAATGTTTTTTTATTATATTATGTTAGTCATCATACAGTACATCCCCGGTTTCTGATGTAAAGTTCGGTGATTCATTAGTTGCGTATAACACCCAGTGCACCATGCAATATGTGCCCTCCTTACTACCCATCACCAGTCTATCCCAATCCCCCACCCCCATCCCCTCTGAAGCCCTCAGTTTGATTCTCAGAGTCCATAGTCTCTCATGCTTCATTCCCCCTTCTGATTACCCCCCCTTCTTTATCCCTTTCTTCCCCTACCGATCTTCCTAGTTCTTATGTTCCATAGATGAGAGAAATCATAAGATGATTGTCTTTCTGTGCTTGATTTATTTCACTTACCATTATCTCCTCTAGTGCTGTCCATGCTGCAGCAAATGTTGAGAACTCGTTCTTTCTGATAGCTGAGTAATATTCCATTGTATATATGAACCACAACTTCTTAATCCAGTCATCTGTTGAAGGGCATCTCGGTTCCTTCCATGATTTAGCTATTGTGGACAATGCTGCTATGAACATTGGGGTGCATATNAGATGATTGTCTTTCTGTGCTTGATTTATTTCACTTACCATTATCTCCTCTAGTGCTGTCCATGCTGCAGCAAATGTTGAGAACTCGTTCTTTCTGATAGCTGAGTAATATTCCATTGTATATATGAAC
>NC_048230.1:88860474-88884886 GCF_002007445.2 Ailuropoda melanoleuca
TACATTCCTGAGTGTGGATTTTTTTGAGTCCAGATTCTATTTTAGCTTTCTCTTCTACTAACCCATCCTACATTTCTCTGATACGTTCTTCTTCCTCATTCACCCTGGCCATCAGAGCCTCTAGTTTTGACTGTGTTTGGCTCATAGAATTTTTAATCTCTGCTAGATTCGCTCCCATTTCCGCCCTTAGAGATTCTATATTCTCATTAACATTTTCGTTAATACTTTTTTCAAGTCTACACATCATCTTGACCATTGTTACTCTGAATTCCATTTCTGATAATTTGGTTATATCCATATCCATTAGTTCTGTGGCAGAGGCCACAGACTCATTGTCTTTTCTTTGCTGGGGAGGATTTCTCCTTCTCGTCATTCTGGTGAGGAGAGGTTGCGGGGTTGCCCAGAGCCCAAATTATTGACCAGGACCCAGGCCATGCGCCCTTGTTTTATAGGGATCTTAGGGATGTGGGCTTCTTGATTTTTCAGCCTGCCTTCTGGGGGAGGGGCCTGCCGCACTGATACTCAGGCAAACCTGTTTGGGTAGAGTCTCCGTGTCCCCTCAATACTCAGCGCTGGAGATGTTTCTTTGTAGAGATCCAGATGTATCTTTGTGCATCTCAGGCTGATTCCATGGATGTTCAGGCTGGTCTCTACATGTCTGTTTTGCTGTTCTTGCAGTCTGTCTTCTGGGAGAGGGGCCTGCTGCTCAGCTTCTCAGGTGTCTTTGCCTGGGTGGAGTTGCTTCCCTCCTTCTCAGGGGGAACGTGAACTGGTCGGCTGCACAGCTTCTCTTCCCTGGCATCTTTCCACTTCTCTTTAGAGTGTCAGAGCAAACATGGCCATGCAGGAATCTCCGGTCCAGAGTCACAGTGTCTCAGTCCACCCCCCTCAGTAAATCCTCCAGGTCAATCCGTCTCCACACCTGCACATACCCAACTCCACAGCGACCAGAGCTCTTCTGATGAGAATAAAATAAAACTGCTGTGATGAAAACAATAGTTCCCACTGTGTTGAGAACTTTATCTACTTTATTCCATCTGGGGCCCCTATATAGTTTGTGAATTAAGTGCCATAAGCTCCATTTTATAGATAGGTAAACAAAGGCTCCGAGAAGGTAAGTGAACTTGTCCCAAGTCACAAAGTTAGTAAGTGGTGCCAGGCCAGGATTTGCAACCAGGAGAAGCAGATTGTAAAGCACAGGACGGACTTTCCATGACATGTCCCCAACATGGCCCAAAGCCACGTCCCTGATAATTAGCTCCCTGCAGACACTGGGCAGGGAGAACCTGAGCCCCAGGAAATATGCAAGCCTGGCAGCCAGTGCTTGGGCCACACCAAGCAATGGAATATGTGTGCTGTAGACATTTGGAGGAAAGGCATCTATTCAGAGAGCTGGGACCTCAGAGGACCCCTGGGGGTGCAAGGGAAACTGAGGCCCAGAGAGGCCACAGGCATTGCCTACTAGTATCTGGGATTGTGTCCCAGGCCTCTCAACTTTTCTATGACTCCAAGCATTTTCCTTCTCCTTCTTTATAGCCAACACCTGGCAATGGAGAATCCAGATCTCGGATTGAGGGAAAATTACAAAGTCAGAAGGTGGAAACAGCCAAAAGAAAATTGTAGGTAACTTAAAAGAGAAAATCAGGCCACACAGCTGATCTGGTGAGGGCGCTAATGGGAATATTTTGGAGGACCCATCCACTTGGATTACCACAAAGCGGTGAAAGGAGATCTGGTGGTATTGTTTGCAATTCTGCATCCAGAAAAAGCAGTGTCGGGGCGGCTGGGTGGCACAGCGGTTAAGCGTCTGCCTTCAGCTCAGGGCGTGATCCTGGCGTTCTGGGATAGAGCCCCACATCAGGCTCCTCTGCTATGAGCCTGCTTCTTCCTCTCCCACTCTCCCTGCTTGTATTCTCTCTCTCACTGGCTGTCTCTCTCTCTCTGTCAAATAAATAAATAAAATCTTTTAAAAAAAAGAAAAATCAGTGTCATGCCCAGGAGGGCCCTGCAGTGAGGATCGCAGAGGGTCTAATTTCTGGCTTAATTCTCAGTGAAATCCAGCCAGTCCTCCTTAGCAAATGCCAGCTCCTGAGTGTCAGGCACCCGAAGCCCAGATAGAAATAACAGCAACAATGACAATAAAAATAATAGTAACAGTAGTTATCATAGCTGAGTGTTACTACACACCAGAGTGTTAACTGGGCACGTGGCTAAGGGCTCTTCTTATATTGTGAAGGATTGGGACAGATTTGAAGAAAGAAAACAGCAAGATCAGATGTTAATTAAGGAGCAGTGTTGAAGGAAGCTTCCAGGTTGTTTTTTTGGACTTGTTTCTAAGCACAGCCTGGCCCACAGTTCATGGGTCAGTAGAGCTGAACCTCACAGTGACATAATTAACTTGCTCAGAATCCCAGGATTAAAAAACAGGGATGCTGGGATTTGCATAGGAAATGTCATTCCACATTCCAGGACCCATGTGGCCTCCTAGGATGAAAACCATTCATTGTGGCCACCCTCATCCTACTGTAGCCCAACAGGGAGGCTCAGAGAAGGTCCTCAGACCCAAACATTAGAAATATGCATATTTTTACAGACCCAAACACTTAGAGATTTTCTAAAATAAAATTTGTGCTAGTGAGACAACCCAGCTCTCAAAAGTATCACAGCTGGGGGTGCCTGGGTGGCCCAATTGGTTCAGCATCCGACTTTTGGTTTCAGCTCAGGTCATGATCTCAGCATCCTAGATCGAGCCCTGCATCCGGTTCCATGTTCATCATGGAGTCTGCTGGACATTCTCTCCCTCACCCTCTCCCTCTGCCCCTCCCCCTGCTTGTGCTCTCCCTTTCTCTCAAATAGATAAATAAATCTAAAGCCAGGGGGAGAGGCAGGAGGGTGTGGTGGCTTAAGTCTACGTTCTAGAGCTGTGGCACCTCCACTTACTAGCTGTCGCAGTCTATGCAAATTAATGAAACTCTCTGAGCCTCAGTTTCTTCATCTGTGAAGTGGGGATAAGAACAGCCCCTGCCATGAAGGAGAGTATCCAAAGACAGATGCATGTGTAATACCTCACTCAGATTGACATGTTCTCAACATCTGCCCATGCAGTAAGGATGCTACTAGAGGTCCTGAATGGGGAAGCAGGGCCTTTGTTCAGATGACTTCACATCTCCTCCTGCTAGAGAAGTGGAAGATGGCTGCAGCTTGGTCAGGTGGTTGCATTTGTTAGGAGAGACTAGCCAATAAACCTCCCACTTTCAGGAGCTTAACCCAAAAGTGAATGTCTAGTCAGTGTGTGGGAAGGTGGCTCTTCTCCAGGTGGTGACTGAGGGAACCAGCCTGTTCCCACCTTGTAGAATGTCAGCTGGAAGTCACAGTTTCCAGGGTCATAGCAGAAGGGGAGAGGGGACTAGGGATGGCATGCGATAGGTTTTAAATATCATAGTTAGCTGGACAGAACCCGGTCACATAGGCTCTCCCCCAATGCAAGAACCTCAGGAATAAAAGGCACATGGGGAGCCCCTCTACTCTGGGGGCTGCCCTGTTGTAAGCAGTGATCTAGAACTTGCTTATTGTATTATTGCCAAAAGAGACAACACTGATGATGATTTTGATTAGGTGACTTTCTGGAGGTTAGGGAAAAGGGTGCCCTGACTTTGGGGATCTATTTAAAGAGCAGCCATGCTGTAGCACCCTGGACATCTTACATCTGTCCGCATACCCTTCACCATGCATTTAGGAGAGGCAGGGGACAACAGAGGAAGAGGATGTGCTGTTTTCCTTTTTCCCCAGGAAAAGTGTTTCCAGGTACTCATCTACAGCCAATCTTCCTTAACCCTGTGCTTGTGCTTACGATGCTACATACGGCTAAAACACACTCACTGCAGGTTATTGACCCAGCTCACCAAAGAAAGGTCATATTTCTCCTGATAGGTTGGTTTCTAAGGTAGGGTGATAGAACACACTTTAAATAAAACCCTGTAAAAAATACCTGTTTAATTCTTTGAGGTTTTAATGCCTAAATGGTTAGCCATTCTTTATCTGGGCTCTGCACGTGAAAGAACCCACAGGCCCATGTAAGACAAAGTAGATATCCACAGGAGAATTATTCACAAACTATCCTATGGATTGATCACACTAGACTGGCTTGTCGTTCTTACTAAACATCTTGAGGGAAGGGTCCAGATGGCGCTTGCCTGTTCCTCACTGTGGGCCCGGCACATAATCTGATGCCAGGCATGAAATGTATATTTTAAAATGGTGATTATTGTAAAATAACGGAGTTTAAAAATAGCTGTTGATTTGATTCACTGATCTCTCCAAGAACTCAAAAAAGCAGTGATCCTGCTTATAAATGTTCATCTTTTCCTCCTGCATTCTAAATGCCTCCCTGGTTTGTATTAGGCATGAGCTTTGCATGGGTTCTTCTAAAACATGATCCGGGTTGGCTGTCCTTGTCTTAAGCATTAAGGTAGGCCCCAGCTGGTGCACAGGTGTATTTATTTCATGGCCACTCAATGAGTATTTCATAAGCTGGGATGGCAGCTCCCAGCTATAACAGGACGGGAACCTGGAGCCAGCTAGATTTGTGACGAAGTGACGGAATGATAAGATAACCTTAAGTCATTTCCACTTCTCCACATAGGACTGCTCCTTCAGCGTGCGACCTCACCAAGAATTCATAGCACAGAGGCTACCGGTGGTCAGTGTTCAGTTTTCTAGAAGCCCCATGGTGGCAGTGGAGGGGAATTCTATAGAATTCAGCTCATCCTGCCTTACTTCTCTATCACATCATAAAACAAGTAACTTTTTTATGTTAGGAGTGGGAATTAAATCTTCCGTGTTTCAGAGGGTTTACATTAATGTGGTTTTCTCAAACTGAATTCCTCCTTGTTCATTCATGCCACAAATATTTACAGAGAAGTTACTATGTACACAGGCCTTGGTCATGGAATGCAGCGGGGCCACCTCACCACTGTCCCTTTAAATCCTCGGCCATGGCCACATCAGTGACCCTGGGGACAGAGAGTACTCCAGGCTCTGCCCTGCACACACCCATTAGGATCTTCTTATGTGCATCCCTGGATCCTTACATCCAAGACTCCTCTCCTCCTCACCCTGTTTGGATCAGTAACCCAGTCTAGGGCTGTCTTCCTGGCTATGAACTGTCTATGTGGAGGCTCTAAGAGGCTGGTGAAGAGGAGCCAAGTTAGGGAGCCCTCTCAGTCTGGGTTCCCCCAGAAGCGGGCCCTGAGCAGAGACTTGAATGTAAGTAGTTTATTTGGTGGGTGGCCTCGGGAAGCATCAGTAGGGGAGTAAAGAGGTGCGTTGGTAGGGAAGCAGCCGATCCACGGTGCATTATCAAATCAGCCCTGTGGATAAAGCTTACCCTTGCCAGAGCATGAACTCTGACTCAGTTTTCCTGCCCATTAGGTGGGGGCCAGGGGACTGGGTATTCCTAGCTCCCAGAAGTCATGGATGAGGGCTGTTGGGTGGTGGGGGCATTAATTCCCCGCACCTGAGGCTGCTGTGCTCCTGGCTCAGGCAGCGTCTGCTGTTTGCCACGGGGGCCTGGAGTGAAAAGCCATATGTATCTGAGTAAAGCTGGCTCCTGGAGCTGGGAAGGCTCTGCTAGAGCCCTGAATTACCAGCATTTCAAACTTGAAAATCTCAAGGCAACTTGAAACACAGGTGCGGCTTCTCTAGTGACTTCTACCTACAGTTTCATTCTGGGTGGCAGAGGCTGTGAAGGGCTCGACCCTTTGCTGATACAGTTGGGGCAGGTTTGGCTGTTTTGGTGATGGCTGATGATACATAAGAATAAGTTAGCTTTGGGGGCGCCTGGGTGGCACAGCGGTTAAGCGTCTGCCTTCGGCTCAGGGCGTGATCCCGGTATTATGGGGATCGAGCCCCACATCAGGCTCCTCCGCTATGAGCCTGCTTCTTCCTCTCCCACTCCCCCTGCTTGTGTTCCCTCTCTCGCTGGCTGTCTCTATCTCTGTCAAATAAATAAATAAAATCTTAAAAAAAAAAAAGAATAAGTTAGCTTTGGGTGTGCATTAGGGTGTCAGAAAGTATTTTAAGCAATTGGTTTTGCGTGTGTGAATGCTTGTTAGTTATTACAGAATTCCTTGTTTAAAAAGTTGTATATACTTCCATGCTGAGACATTCCTGCACTGTGAAGAGTAAATAGGTCTGGGTAAAATGGATATATATTTAATGCAGTAAATGGCATTATTATTTAAACACACAGAACTCCAAGTTGTAGTAGAATAATGGTGATTGCCTAAATCCAAATTTTTGTGTACCTTCTTCCCAAAATCCCTCAAATCAATAATCAGGGCAAATAAAAGCATCTCTCACACATGCCCTCAGTATTACTAGGAGACATCATTTTACAAACTTCAGGTTACCTGTACGGAGGGAGATAAACACCCAGGTCCAGCCAGGTGGCTCTGGAGCCCACCCCTGTAAGAAGCACCGGATAGATAATGGAGAAAAGTGGAGAAAAGGACAGGAATTGAGGAGCCTGAGTGATGCAGCCCAGCCAACATCACCCCTAGAAAGTCAAGTCCCATTCCTAGTGGAAATACTTGAATGCTGACAGTGATAGTCCTGGGAATGACGAGGCTTCAAGACAGGAGGGGGAACCTTGGAAGTGCACTTACCGTTTGGAGACTGAGCGATGTGGAGAGAGAAAAACGAAAGGGATAGAATGAAGAGCCTCCTAGAGATGAAAAGGAATCACAAAATCAGAAGAGACCCTCTCCCAAAAGCAGCGCTAGTCACTAAGTAAACTGCACTTCACCAAGTCAACAGCAGAGGGCGTGTTTGAATCAACAAATTTGGGTAGCCTCCCCAAGCCCAGTTTCCTGTCTGTAGGAATTTACTGCTGGTCCGAGAAGGAAAACATTGTCGGAGGAGCAGAAAACAGCGACAACATGCAAGCAAAACTGCAGTGAGAAGAAAACAGTTTAAGAATCAAACCATTTCAGAGGATGAATGTTCTCACCCCCTCTAAACACACATGTGCGCGCGCACACACACACCCCAAAGTAGAAGAAAACAGTAGAGTGTTCCAGCATCAATTATCCTGAGATAAGCATTTTCACATATATATTCATATATATGTGTGTGTGTGTATATGTGTGTATACACATATGTGTATATATACATACATATTTATACATATATACATGTTTATATATATTTATGTGTGTGTGTGAGTGTATGTGTGTGTATATATACATACATATATATACTCCAAATCAAAAATTTAAAAAATCAGAACTAAAGTGGACAAAACCCTGGAAGAGGTGAAATGAGAGTTGGCTAAACTTGAGAGAGGAGAAGAAGAATTTCGGTTTGCAGATGCTAATTGGACAGCAGACTGACCAATAACCTGGCACCTTTCGTGAGTTGCCCTTGTCCATCCATGGTTTTTTCTTACCTGAGCTCCAGGCCAAAGCAAGTATTCCTTGCCTGTAACTGCGCTCTCTTCCAATGGGAAACATTTTGTCAGGCCAATTGATAGTTTTAACTTTCCAAGTTCACCATTAAATACAACTCTAGGAAATACCCAAATACTTTCCTATGGTGATTCGAGTGGTGCTTGTTAAATAGATGAAACTTTTGAAGGACAGCGTCATCTGTCATGATAAAATGTCGGATTTTCAGAGATAACAGACTTTTCACAGATATTTCCAAATTGCAATGAATGACCACAGTAAATTATGCCATATTTTACAGTTCACAAAGTAATTTCTATATACTATGTTTATCTTTAAAGTTGCATGTTTAAACAGATGTGGTGGTTTCTTCCCCTCTTCTGTGTAACCAGAAACAGATTAGAAATGCTTTCTCTTGGTTTACACATCTGAAAAATGAGAATGGCATGGGTTCCCTCATACGTGACATTTGCAGTACACGGCTAACTTTAGACTGTGGGAGAGATTGTATTTTTCCAAAGATGGCTACATCATTGCCCAACCCACATGTTCTCTTAGCCAGCTCTCCATCAAGAGGGAAGTCTAATCCCTTCCCCATGTATCTGGATACGTTTGTATCTCACTTGTGACAATAGAATGTGGTAGGAATAATATTGCATTACTTCTGAGGATAATTTGGAAGAGATAAAGCAGTTTCCACTTTGCTTTCTGGAACATTCTTGCTAGAGCCCTGAGCTGCCATGTAAGTAGTTATACCTGTCCAAGGCCACCATGCTGTGAGGAAGCCCAGACTAGCCTCTGGGAAGAGACCACATGGTCTGAAACTTTAGGAAGTTAGTTGACTGTAGGCCAGTCTCCAGCCATGCTAGCTGTGCCTCCCCCCACCCCCGCCCTTTGTTCCAGCTCCACCTAACATCTGGTTGCAACCACATTCAGAGCTCTTGGCCACAACTGCCCTGCCAAGCCCTTCCTGAATTCCAGACCCTCAGAAACCATAAAGATAATAAAATGATTGTTGTTTTAAGTCACTAAGTCTTGTGGTGATTTATTATGATGTAAGAGATAACTATTATGAATGAAGCCTCAAGGAATAAGGACTCTTTCTATGCCTAATACTCTTTGCAGTAGTTTTGTTTTGGATAATTTTTAAAGAGCCAGTTGATACACCAGAATATGTCTCTTTTGAGAAGAATTATGCACCTCTCTAGATTTTGCATATAAACTAACCTTTCCACTGAGAAACAATTGAGTTATTTTCAGGTAATTATCTTTTGTAGTTGCAGAGCTTTACCTATTGCTTTTGACAAAAGTAAGTGATAGGACAGAATGCTGGAGAGAACTGTTTGCTTTGTTCTCGAATGGGATAAAACTTTAAGAACGCAGAAATTAAGAACATGGCTGCCATTTTCAAGGCTTTCTGATGAAATGCAAGTTCAGTAGCTTTCCTGTTGGCTTCATATTGAGCAAACATGTCCAATGGTCTAGGCTGTAATAAAGAGACATGGCCTTGAACAGAGGGCTGGGGCAAGAAGATTTGATTCCTAATGGCATAGTGGCAGTGTTATGGAGTCAGAGTACCTGGTTTCGATGCTGGCTCCCTTGCATAATGGTGGTGTGGCCGTGGGTAAGGAAGCCCATTTCACTGTGCCCCTGTTACCTCATCTGTTGTTACAAAGGTTGTCACAAGGATTGAGTGAAATACTACCTGGGAATGGCTTAATACAATGTCAAGCATATAGTGAGTATTCAGTGCTCTCAGGACTTTAAGCTCCAGATCCAGAGACCTAGATCTAGTGAAAGGGAGAATAAAACATAGGAACTAAGAACCATCCAGTGATTAAAGTTTGATTCAGATACGTGGTTAGTGGTGATCACAGTACTGCCCCGTGAAGTAGATAGGGCAGTTCTAGACCTGCTTGATTTGTCCAAGGTGGTGGTCTTTCCCAAATAGAAGGGTAAGTTCTTCAATCAACGAAGAACTATACTCCCTTCCTGAAGTGTCCAAATAAGTTATCAAGGTTCCTTTGTAGAATTTAACATTTAAATTTAAAATACTGAAAGCAAACTAGGATTAAAAGGCAACTACCTTAGGGAGCACAATCAGTTGAGAACCCTAATCTTGGTTTCAGCACAGGTGGTGATCTCGGGGTCATGGGACTGAGTCCTGTGTGGGACTTCATGCTCAGCTCTGAGACTGCTATGGTTTCTTTCTCCTTTTCCCTCTGCCCCTCCCCCTACTCTCTCTCTCTCTCTCTCTCAAATAAATAAATAAATCTTAAAAAAAAAAGTCAACCACCTTAACCGTCTATTTTACCAGAGCACTAAGGTAAGGAAAAAGAAATGAAAGTTATAAAATTAGAAAAGAATAATTAAAAGTGTCTTTCAGAGATTAATATACTAGCAACAATTACAAAAGTTAAAAAAAATATGGTTTACCATATAAAAAGTACCATAAAAATATCTAGGAAGAAATTTAACAGTAGGTGTGCAAGAATGACACACCAGAAAGTACAAAATTTTGGGAGAAATTAATTGAGATCTTAAAAAATAGAAGCATATACCATGTTCATGGATTGGAATACTCAATATTTTAAAGATGTCAGTTCTCCCTTAAATGATGTATAGATTCTTTGAAATTTTAATTAGTGTCCCAGTAGGGGTTTTTCCTGTATAAGCTGACAAGTTAATTACAAAATTTAAATGGAAGTGAAAAATAATCATAATATACAAAGAAATGTTTAAGAATAACAAATCTGGAGGTTTCATATTACCAGTTTTAAGACTTGCTCTAAAACTAGATAATTGAAATTGTGGCATTGAAACAAGGAAAAATAGATCAATGGAACAGAAATAAGAGTCCAGAGACAAACCTACAGATATGCACTCACTTTACTTACAAGAAAGACTACCTTACAGTTAAGCGAGGGAGAGGAGAGTCTTTTCCATAGTTGATGTGAGGTCACTTGTAGGTTTGTAAGGAAGGAAATTAAACTTGATCCCTATGCCATACACAAAAATTATTTCAAGATGGATCATAGACTTAAAACTGAAACTATCAACATTCTAGAAGAAAACATAAGAGAATATCTTTATATTTGGCATTTGAGAAGGCAAAGATTTTTAAAAACAGAACTGATAAAAAAAGAAAAAGATGGATAAATTTGACTTCACTAAAATTAATTTCATTCATCCAAAATGCCCTTAAAAGAGTAAAAAAAGCAAGCCACAAACTTTGAAAAGATATTTAAAAAAAAATTTACAATACGTGCATCCAATCAAGGACTCAAATCTAGAAGTATGTGTATATATATCAGATGGCACTCTTTAAGAATGGACAAGAGACTTGAGCGGACACTTTATAAAGGAGGATATCAGAATGGCTACTAAATACATGAAAAAATAATGTTCAGTCAGAGATGGTCCCATCTCAACCAAATGCTGTTCTCACCAGAGAAATTAAAATAGCACAATAGTATATCATGACACACCCACCAAGATGGCTAAAATTAAAACGACTGACAACATACAAAGTGTTAATGAAGTTGTGGAGAATTTTAACTCTCTTACATTGTGGGAGAGAATATATATTTGTACAAGATTTTTGAAACTATGTTTGGCTATAGTGACTAAAGCTGAATATATACCCTCTGACACAGAGATTATACTGTAAAGGTTACCCAACAGAAATGAGTACTTATGTCCACATGTATTTATTTATGATAGCCAAAACCTGGAAACTTCCATTATCTATATAATGACAGAAAGGAATGAACTACTGACACATAACATGGATGAATCTCACAGACATAATATTGACTTAAAGAAATCACAAGTGTACATATTGCATGGTTCCATTTATATAAAGTTCAAAAATAGTCTAATCTAATCTATGCCACAAATCAGAAAAGTGATTATCCTTTGGAGGTACTGAATATGGAAGGCTTGAGAGAACCTTCCGGAACGGTGTGAAAAATCATCAACCTCTACCCTTAACAAATGTGCACTTTACTATATGAAAGCTATATATACTCAATAATAAATTTCCCCTTCCTTCTCTTTTGTTATGTGACAGTCTTTGAATTTTCTTCCTATTCTTTTATGACATTTCTTTTTTTTTTTAAGATTTTATTTATTTTACAGAGATAGAGACAGCCAGCGAGAGAGGGAACACAAGCAGGGGGAGTGGGAGAGAAAGAAGCAGGCTCATAGTGGAGGAGCCTGATGTGGGGCTAGATCACATAAAGCCGGGATCACGCCCTGAGCCGAAGGCAGACGCTTAACCGCTGTGCCACCCAGGCGCCCCTCTTTTATGACATTTCTGTCTCCACTAGCTTCTTTTCTCTCATTTTGTACAAAATTCTTTCCACAGTTCCATTATTTTCTTTTGCTACAATCTGTGTCTTGGGCATCTTAACTGTGGCCTCACCTGTCTGCTTTCTGTAGGGGACCCTTACCCATATATCTTTTGCTCCAGTCTACCTCCTCCCATGGGGTCATAGAACTGACAGGGACATCAAACTATTATCCAGCTCACCACCATATGCTTCAGTCCCCTCAATGGCATCCCCTGGGGTTGTTATCCAGTCTATGCTTCAGTTTCCTTGATGATGAGGCAGTCACCCCTATGCCAAAGTGCTGTCCAGGGAGTCCTTACCTTGACTTGGAATGTGCCTTCCGCTAGTATCTGTCCTTTGGTTCCTAGATCTACCTTTTACCTGTTACAGGTCAAGTCTGAATCCTCTTTGACAAGATGGAAGCCGTTTTCCCTGCTTTTCCTTTTCATCAAGTCAAGCATTCGAAGCTCCTTCAGGCTTTTTTTCCAAACCATGGTCACACATTTCATTTCTTTCCCCTTCTGGACAGACCCCAATTTTTTCATCAAAGTGTGGTACCCAGAATTAAATAGAAGGCTTCAGGGTGATCTGACTTCTATAGACCATCACCCCCTTCATTGTAGATGCTCTTTTCTGGATATATAGTTATGCATCTCTCAGTGTTAGTGCTCCAACTGCCTGTTGGATTTCTCAATCTGGATCTCCCTCAGAACTTCAGACTCACCTTATCCAAAAATGAAACAGTAGTACACCTACTTAGAGCAGTGATTCCTCTATCTTATTAAGGCTAGCAGGTCCAATTGCTTGCTTCCCACACAGGCAGTTTGACACTTAGCTTTACTAATCATGAGGACAGCTGTTTTACCACTTCCTTACATTCTCTATTTGCATATGTGGGTTGGGGGAGGGGACCGTTTATCCTGATGCAGATTATGCATTTATTCCTTTTCATTTTTCAACTCGCACTGGACTTCTCTACTTAGACTCACCTTATCTAAAGATATAATCATCATCCACCTGCCCACACCAGCCCCTTCTCCTGACTTCCTTATACTCTGGGTGTTTGTAATGGATGCTTCCTCATTGCATCTGGCATAAGAGCTCTTATTTCTGGCACTTTTTTTCCAAGTTCAAGTTTATAGTTCCTAGCTCAGCTCTTCATTATCTGCCCTATGTTGTCCTTCCACTTCCAGCATCCACCCTTAGATAGAGATTTCAGGGGCTCCCGTAGGTTTACCTTATGCAGTGGAAGCCCTCCCGAGTCCAGGCCTTTGTCTGACCTACCTTTCCCTCAGAGCCCTCAGTTCCCTCACAGTTAGCCTGGATTCCAATGCCTTTGGCTTGGCACATCTACTTTTCGCCAGGCGTTCCTTGTGCTTGCATACTTGAACCTGCATCTATCTTCACCCCCCCTTCAGATGCCTACATCTAAAAACAGAACCCTCTTTGTGCCCCTACAGGGTCCATCTTAGACCTGGAACAAAATCCAACAAATGTGTGTTAAATTGAAAAAATACATGAATTACTTGCCCCTTTCATTAATCAGCAGAATAGAAATAGAAATAGTTGAAAATTACCACGGATATATGTGTGCATTCCTAGAAATACTAGTCATTTCTGAAGATAAGTAGAGGTTTCCAAAATAGTAAACATGGTTATGAGAATATTATTCAAAATAATCTTGTGGATCTTACTTAACGTAACGAAATGTATTTAAATAAAAGTCAAAGAATCTAATTTGGAGGCCCAGTGCTAAGGTTTAGATTGTTGAAAGTCAAGAAAATTCTTAGATTGTCCTTTGAAAGAAGACATTCCAGAGAAGAAAAATGATTGACCTGGAGAGGAGGTATGCCTCACATTTGGATGTGAGTACACTGAAGTGAGGAAAACTTCATATAGTCATGGTAACCTGGCTTCTGGGAGGAAAATCAAGATCATTGGTTAAGGAAAATTAGCCAGGATGTCCATTTTGAAGTGATCTGAAGTAATCTACATTTTCTCCATTACATAAAAGTCTTTGAGAAGGGCATAAAAATACATCAAAGTGAATCCTGGTTTTTCAGAGGTATTATAATTTCTATTACCAAAAAATATTCCTCCAAATGTTGATATTCCTAGAACTCTCACCAGGAGATGTTTTATTGGGAAATGTTACCATTCTCATGCAAACATCAGCATTTGAAGTGACTTATCAGTACAATTAGGGGTCTTTAGTCTGCTTTTATTGTGCCCTTTTCAGACAAATGGCTAAGGGAAGAAGTCTTCTATACTTACTGGAAATGTGGTGTTTTGGAATTACCCATGATTACTATCTTAATTCCTTCCCTCTCCCCCCATCACTATGGTTGGAGTAGGTTGGGGGGCAGGATCCCCTTTAGGGACAAGGCCAGATCAGAGGACAGGGTCAACTTGACAAGTATGAGCTGAAAGAGAGAGAAACTACTCTTTGTAAGTAGAGGAACTGCCCTGGGAAGGTCTTGAGAGGTTTCCTCCACCAGAGGGGAAACTGGACTTCCAGGTGCTCTCTGTTGCTTTGCTTTTAGATTCCACCTGTCAGTAATAGCCATCCGCATCAATTTATCCAATTCTTATTTCAACAACAAGATTACATTTGTAAAAGGCATGAGAGGAGTATATAATATGTTTATTTTTTTAATGATTTTTTAAATTATATTATGTTAATCACCATACAGTACATCCCCGGATTCCGATGCAAAGTTCGATGCTTCATTAGTTGCATATAACACCCAGTGCACCATGCAATACGTGCCCTCCTTACTACCCATCACCAGTCTATCCCATTCCCCCACCCCCTCCCCTCTGAAGTCTTCAGTTTGTTTCTCATAGTCGATAGTCTCTCATGTTTCATTCCCCCTTCTGATCCCCCTTTTCTTTATCCCGTTTTTCCCCTACCGATCATCCTAGTTCTTATGTTCCATAGATGAGAGAAATCATATGATAATTGTCTTTCTCTGCTTGACTTATTTCACTTAGCATTATCTCCTCCAGTGCCGTCCATGTTGCAGCAAATGTTGAGAATTCGTTCTTTCTGATAGCTGAGTAATATTCCATTGTATATATGGACCACAGCTTCTTAATCCAGTCATCTGTTGAAGGGCATCTCGGCTCCTTCCATGATTTGGCTATTGTGGACAATGCAGCTATGAACATTGGGGTGCATATGGCCCTTCTCTTTACTACGTCTGTATCTTTGGGGTAAACACCCAGTAGTGCAATGGCTGGGTCATAGGGTAGTTCAATTTTTAACTTTTTAAGGGACCTCCACACTGTTTTCCAGAGTGGCTGTACCAACTTGCATTCCCACCAACAATGTAGGAGGGATCCCCTTTCTCCACATCCTCTCCAACAATTGTTGTTTCTTGCCTTGTCTATCTTTGCCATTCTAACTGGCGTAAGGTGGTATCTCAGTGTGGTTTTGATTTGAATTTCCCTGATGGCTAATGATTTTGAACATTTTTTCATGTGTCTGTTAGCCATTTGTATGTCTTCATTGGAAAAGTGTCTGTTCATATCTTCTGCCCATTTTATGATTTGTTTATTTGTTTCTCGTGTATTGAGTTTGAGAAGTTCTTTGTAGATCTTGGATACCAGTCCTTTATCTGTGGTGTCCTTTGCAAATATATTCTCCCATTCCGTGGGCTGTCTCTTAGTTTTTTTGACTGTTTCCTTGGCTGTGCAGAAGCTCTTTATCCTGATAAAGTCCCATAAGTTCATTTTATCTTTTATTTCTCTTGCCTTTGGAGATGTGTCGTGAAAAAGGTTGCTCTGGCCGATGTCATAGAAGTTGTTGCCTATGTTCTCCTCTAGAATTTTGATGGATTCCTGTCTCACATTGAGGTCTTTCATCCATTTGGAGTTTATTTTTGTGTATGGTGTGAGAGAGTGGTCAAGTTTCATTCTTTTGCATGTAGCTGTCCAATTTTCCCAGCACCATTTATTGAAGAGACTGTCTTTTTTCCACCGGATGTTTTTTCCTGCTTTATCAAAGATTAGTTGCCCAAAGAGCCGAGGGTCCATTTCTGGGTTCTCTATTCTGTTCCATTGGTCGATGTGTCTGTTTTTGTGCCAGTACCATGCTGTCTTTGTGATCACAGCTTTGTAGTACAGCTCGAAATCCGGCATTGTGATGCCCCCAGCTTTGTTTTTCCTTTTCAACAGTTCCTTGGAGATTCGGGGCCTTTTCTGGTTCCATACAAATTTAAGGACTATTTGTTCCAGTTCTTTGAAAAATGTCCTCGGTATTTTGATCGGGATAGCATTGAAAGTGTAGATTGCTCTGGGTAGTATGGACATTTTAACTATGTTAATTCTTCCAATCCATGAGCATGGAATATTTTTCCATCTTTTTATGTCTTCCTCAATATCTTTCAAAAGTGATCTATAGTTTCTAGCATATAGGTCCTTTACGTCTCTGGTTAAGTTAATTCCAAGGTAACGCATGGTTTTTGGTGTTATTGTAAATGGGATGGATTCCCTAATTTCTCTTTCTTCAGTCTCGTTATTCGTGTATAGAAATGCAACTGATTTCTGGGCATTGATTTTGTATCCTGCCACCTTACTGAATTGTTCTATAACTTCTAATAGTTTGGGAGTGGATTCCTTTGGGTTTTCCATATAGAGTATCATGTCATCTGCAAAGAGAGACAGTTTGACTTCTTCTTTGCCGATTTGGATACCTTTGATCCCTTTTTGTCTTCTGATTGCTGTTGCAAGGACTTCTAGTACTATGTTGAATAATAGTGGCGAGAGTGGGCATCCTTGTCGTGTTCCTGATCTTAAGGGAAAGGCTTCCAGCTTTTCCCCATTGAGAATAATGCTTGCAGTAGGCTTTTCATAGATGGCTTTTATGAGATTGAGAAATGTACCCTCTATTCCTACACTCTGAAGGGTTTTAATCAGGAAAGGATGCTGTATTTTGTCAAATGCTTTTTCTGCATCAATTGAGAGGATCATATGGTTCTTGAGTCTTTTCTTGTTGATATGATGTATCACATTGATTGATTTGCGAGTGTTGAACCATGCTTGCATCCCAGGTATGAATCCCACTTGGTCATGATGGATAATCCTTTTAATGTACCGTTGGATTCTATTAGCAAGGATCTATATAATATGTTTAAATATATGATATGCTATACATTAATCAGATACTGAATGAGGTCTCAAAGTGTTATTTTCCATGAAGATTTAAACAAGTGGAGTTCATCTTGGTTTTCAGAGAGAATCATGTGGATTGCACAGAATTATAATAGTGATAATACAATAATCCATGCAGTGAAAAAGGTATATAAATTAAGATGCATTAACTAAGTGCAGTGAGGATTCCAGGGAGTGAGGGACACATGTGTTCAGGAATTCAGAGCAGACTTGGGGCATGATGGCAAGGACGAGCAGATGGGGCAGTGGTGATCAATAGCAAAGATGAATCTGGGCTTTACGATTGACTGGCTGCTGGTGCTGCCCATGAACACCTCTTCCAGATATTTATAAAATGAGAATTGAATGCTGCCTACTTCATAAAGCTGCTGTGATGGTGTAAGGGACTCACGTGAAATGTACTTAACACAATGCCTTGCCTGTAATCAGTTCTTAATAAATGCCAGCAGGTGCCTGCTATAGTTTGAGGTGATCTTAAAGGATGGGCAGGGTTGTAGCAAGAGATAGCAATAAAGGGAAAGGTGTTTTAGGCTGAGCAGCCACTGTGTGTGTGTGTGTGTGTGTGTGTGTGTGTGTGTGAAGTGCACAAGACAAGGGATGGGGATATCCATGTGGTGTTAGTGGCCAGTAAGGCTTTGAAGGCTATTCCATAAAGAAATGCTGTCCAATAGAAATATAATGTGATGGCGTGGCTCAGTCAGTTAAGCCATCCACCTTCAGCTTGGGTCATGATCTTGGGATCCTGGGATGGAGCCCCGTGTAGGGCTCCCTGCTTAGTGGGGAGTCTGCTTCTCCCTCTCCCTCTGCCCCTTCGTCCCCTCCCCCGCTCATGCTCTCTATCTCAAACAAATATATAAAATCTTTTTTTAAAAAAAATATAATGTGAACCCCATATGTCATTTTAAATTTTCTAGTGGTTATATTTTTAAATGTTTTTTAAAATAGGTAAAATTAAATATTTATTTGTTTATTTGTTTATTTATTTATTTGACAGAGAGAGCACAAGCACGGGGAGCAGGAGAGGGAGAAGCAGGCTCCCTGGTGAGCAGGAAGCCTGATTTGCGGCTCGATCCCAGGACTCTGGGATCATGACCTGAGCCAAAGGCAGACGCTTAACCGACTGAGTCACCCAGGCGCCCAAAATTAATTTTAATTTAAATTTAATATATTTTCTTTAATCCAGTATATCAGTTTCAACATGTGAGCAGTGTAAAAATTTTTTAATGAAGTGGTTTACATTTTTTTACTAAGTCTTCAAAACCTAGTGTGTATTTTCTACTTAGAACACATCTGAATTCAGACTCTCCACATTACAGCTGATCAATAGCCATGCAGGGTTAGTGGGTGCTGTGTTGGACAACCCAGCCATACGGAGTCTTACTCTAAAATAGTAGCACCTTTTTCTTTGCACTCTTTTTCTCTGTCCTCCTTCCTAAAGAGATAGATGGCAGTGCCTTTCTCTGATACAGTTAATTTAAAGATATGGAAAAGAGGGAGAAAACATGCTCCAGGTCACCATCTTTCACAACTGGCCTAATCCTGAGATAGTCAGTAATAAAAGCTCTTTGGTTAAAGAATGTTGGGAGATACTGGAACATAAATTAACCCTTCCAGAATATATTCACATAGAAGCTCTAGAAGTCTTGCAACAAAAAAACCTGTTTTACTTTGTGTAACTCCACATTTCCCAGTTCGTTAGCGTTATAGAACAATGTTTTCTCTTAACACATACTAACTTTGGTAACACTGTTTGGCAACCTGTCTTCTTCAATCTGGTTTTACCTTGGGAGTTTCAGTTTTTAAACATTTCATAAGGGCTTTAGAGCTTCCAATGAGTATTAGGTGTGTGCAATCACACATAATAGATGCTAATCAGTATTTGTTGATCAATGAATAGTTGTGACCAAGACACTCCCCCATAAATTTAGCTTTTTTTCCATAGAGAAATGAAATTAAAACCTAAGATAATTTAAAGTTGTTAAGGTGAGAGACACTTTAGTATTCCCTAGAGAAAGTCTCGTTTGCTAGGTAACCAATGTTAAGTTTGAAATGAATTTGCATTTCTCTTAGGAACACAACCATGTTAAAGTTCAATGACCAAGTGAGAACAGACGCCCTTTGCTGAGGAAATGCCTCTGTGCGCACTCTGTGAGACCAACACAGCCAGGCTGGGACAGTTTCCCAGACCCTTCCAGCTGCTTCCCTCTGACCAATGGGAAGCCTCCATTAGTCAGCTGCTCTTTTTAACGATCAGTTATATTTTTCTTATATAAAGATGATCTTTATGTTTGGTGTTTCACATTTCTGTGTGGAAGATTTTATAACATATGTCATATATATCGACCATTAGCTCAGTTTAATATCTATACTTAAGATTTGTTTGGGTTTGGTAAGTTCTTGTATTTTTCTAAGTCAAAACCCCTTTGGAAGTTGGCTAATAGCATTTTGCCTGGCAGGTTTTTTTCCCTCAGGGACTCAGAACACTTTGCCTTAAGTACTTAGGGATGAAAATTGAATATTGGTGGCAACGTTTAATTCTCTTTATTTTGCCCATGTAGTGAAAGCACCAGATACATGAAACTATGGTCTGATGTTCGAAGCATGGTAACTAAGATACTGCAGTGACAGCAAATCCCCATCTCCCGATGGCCAAGTTTGCTCTTTAGCGTCCCTTGTACATTATTTTGTTAAATCAAAATTGGAAATATATGCCAGGATGCTAGAACTCAGTCAATAGTATTAATGCAATTACGTACTTCAGGCTCCATATTATGTGATGCATGGATGGTGCATGAGCAAAGGAAAAATTGAGACCAGCACCCCTGAGCTACACACATTGAAACAACATTGTTGAGTTCGAAGAGTGGGAAGTTTGGAGGTCCACGAAGCAATTGTTTAGAGACTTTTCAAATAGATGAACACACAGGCGTAAGTGCAAATGAGAGGGAATGTACATATGAGTTTGACCTGTCCTGTTTCGTCAGATGAAAAATTTGGATTATAAAGATTTTCATAATGGACATTTGTAAATATGGACTTATTCTCAGGGGTTCATACATCCTCTTTGGGAATTTTTGAAATATATGTTTATTCTGAGGATAGTGTTTACTAATTAATATAACTGTTCTGGGTCATCTAAGGCAGTGTTTTTCAGACTCTGAGTCATGACCCCCTAAGAGATTGTGAAATGGGAAGTTGGGCACATCCAGCCTTGTCTTATTTTTTTAAAGATTTATTTATTTACTTGAGAGAGAGTGCACACACATGTAAGTAGGGGGAGGGGCAGCAGGAGAGAATCTCAAGCAGACTCCCCACTGAGCACAGAGCCCATTGTAGGGCTCAGATCCCACAACCCATGAGTTCATAACCTGGGCTGAAACCAAGAGTCAGACGCATAACTGATTGAGCCACCCAGGCGCCCCCAGCCTTGTTTTAAATAAAAGTGAATGGAATAGAAAACATCAGAAAGAAAGAGCTAAGTACTGTTATATAAAATGTTTGTTTCTGGGGCACCTGGGTGACTCAGTCAGTTAGGCATTTGATTCTTATTTCAGCCCAGGTCATGATCTCAGGGTCCTGGGATCGGACCTGCTTCAGGCTCCATGCTTAGCATGAAGTCTGCTTGAGATTCTCTTTCTCCATCTCCCTCTGCCCCTCCCACTTGTGCTGTCTCTCTCTTTCTCAAAGAAATAAATAAAATCTTTTAAAAAATGTTTGTTTCTGTTTTGAATGTATATGTATGGTATGGGTCATGATGTGAAATATATTTATTACTGTGGACAGAAGTCAAAAGAGTTTGGGAAAGCCATTAATTGCTAGATCACTGGTTCTTCACCTTCGCTGCACACTGGAATCACCCAGTGGGCTTTGAAAAAGAGGGCTGCATGGGTCCAACCCCCAGGGATTCTGCTGTCATTGATTGGGGTGTGACCTAGGCATGGGGCATGCTTAAAACTTCTTAGATATATAGGCAGGAAGAAGAGCCCTTGAAGAGCTGAGCCTTCTAGACAGGCTGTGCTAGGTAATTTCAATGCCTGCTTTTGGATTTGCATTTATTTAATTTGCCTTAGGACCAAATTGTCCTACAAATTGGAATTGTGGTAGGGTACAGGGAAGGAGCAAAGTGGGCTTAGGATATAGATAACGTCTGCCCCAAGTGAAGGACAAGTGCAGTCTAGTGGGGTAAAAAATGAGAGCTTTGCAGTAGTTCAAATATTGAAATGTGGAGGGAGAGTGTCGAGAGTGGAGAAGAGACTGGGGTAATAGGAATTGTGTGAGCATTCCACCTGCCATTCCACTGTGGGAGTGAATGGCCTGGAGTCAGAATGATATGAGACCCTAGTGCCTGCTGTGGCCTCAGGTGGTCTGTTTATGGGTGCATCTCACTACTGCAAGCCTCTCCACACACCAAACTGCATTGAAGGGTAATTCTTTTTCTTTTTTTTTTATTTTCTTGTAATTTAATTTTTAAATTTTAATTTAATTTTAATTCCAGTATAGTTAACGTACAGTGTTACATTAGTTTCAGGTGTACATTATAGTGATTCAACAGTTCTGTATATTACTAACCTACTTTGTTGAGGGTTTTTATCATGCATGGATGTTGTCCTTTGTCAAATGCTTTTTCTGCATCTTTTGAAATGATCACGTGGCTTTTATCCTTTCTCTTATTGATGTAGTATATCACATTGATTGATTTCCAACTATTGAACCATCCGTGCAACTGGGAATAAATCCCGCTTGATTGTGACGAATGATTTCTTAATTTAGTGTTGGATTTGGTTTGCTAATATTTTATGAGAATTTTTGCATCCATGTTCATAAGGGATGCTGGCCTGTAGTTCTCTTTTCTTAGCGGAGTTTTTATCTGGTTTTGGTTTCAGGGTAATGCTGGCCTCATAGAATGAATTTGGAAGTTTTCCTTCCTTTTCTATTTTTTGGAATAGTTTGAGAAGAATCACTATTAATTCTTTGTTGTGTGTTTGGTAACATTCCCCTGTAAGGCCATCTGGTCCTGGACTTTCATTTGTTGGGAGTTTCTTGATGACTGATTCAATACCATTGCTGGTAATCATTCTGTTAACATTTCTATTTTTCCTGATTTGCTATTGGGAGGCTTTGTGTTTCTAGGAATTTATCCATTTCTTCCAGGTTGTCCAATTTGTTGGCATATAATTTTTCATAAAATTCTCATAATCCTTTGCATTTCTGTGGTGCTGATTTTTCTTTCTCCTTTTTCATTTCTAATTTTATTTATTCAAGTGCTTCCTCTCTCACTCTCTCTCCCTCCCTCCCTCCTCTCTCTCTTTTTTACTCACCCTCCCCCCTCCCTTTTTATGAATGGAGCTAAAAATTCATCAGTTTTATTGATCTTTTTAAAGAACCAGCTTCTGGTTTCATTGATCTGTTTTATTGTTTTTATAGTTTCTGTTTCGCGTGATCTCTCTCTAATCTTTATTATGTCCTTCCTTCTAATGGTTTTGGGTTTTGTTTGTTCTTCTTTTTCAGACTCTTTTAGGTGTAAGTTTCACTTGTTTATTTGAGATTTTTCTTGCTTCTTAAGGAACTTCCCACTTAGAACAGTTTTTTTGCTGCATCCCAAAGATTTTGGACTATTGGTTTTCATTTTCATTTGTCTCCATGTATTTTTTTTTTAAAGATTTTATTTATTTATTTGACAGAGAGATAGCCAGTGAGAGAGGGAACACAGCAGGGCAGTGGGAGAGGAAGAAGCAGGCTCATAGCGGAAGAGCCTGATGTGGGACTCGATCCCGGAACGCCGGGATCACGCCCTGAGCCGAAGGCAGACGCTTAACGACTGTGCTACCCAGGCGCCCCTCTCCGTGTATTTTTTAATTTCTTCTTTGATTTTTTGGTTGCCCCATTCATTGTTTAGTAGCATATTATTTAACCTCCATGTATTTATGCTCTTTTCCAGATTTTTTCTTGTGGTTGATTTCTAGTTTCATATACTTGTGTGCATGGTATGACTGATCTTTTTGAGTTTGCTGAGACTTATATTGTGGCCTAATATGTAATCTATTCTGGAGAACTTGAAAAGAATGTATATTCTGCTGTTTTAGGATTGAATGTTCTGAAAACATTTGTTAAATCTATCTGGTCCAATTTGTATTCAAAGCCACTGTTTCTTTGTTGATTTTCTGTTTGGATGATCTATCCATTGACGTAAGTGGGGTATTAACATTCCCTACTATTATTGATTGCATTATTATTAGTTACTTCATTAATGTTTGTTATTAATGGTTTTATGTATTTGAGTGCACCCATGTTGGGTGCATAAATATTTACAATTGTTTTTTCTTCTTGTTGGATTGTTCCTTTTATGATTATATGTTTTCCTTCTTTGTCTCTTATTACAGTCTTTGCTTTAAAATCTTAAGGGAAATTCTTGGTTTATTCTCTTACGGTAGTTCTTCCCTCACAGAAGATGGAACTCCATTATATTCACATTACAAGGAGGGACTGAGTTTTAGCATAACAACATGATCTAATATATTAAATTAGTATTGTGGGTTTTTTTGGCAACGAGTATTTATTTATTTTTATAATAATATTTTTCTAAGATTTTTAAAATTTTATTTATTTAACAGAGATAGAGACAGCCAGCGAGAGAGGGAGCACAAGCAGGGGTAGTGGGAGAGGAAGAAACAGGCTCCTAGTGGAGGAGCCTGATGTGGGGCTCGATCCCATAACGCTGGGATCACGACCTGAGCCGAAGGCAGACGCTTAATGACTGCGCCACCCAGGTGCCCCAATATAATATTTTTTTATTATATTATGTTAGTCCCCATGCAGTACATCCCTATTTTTGATGTAAAGTTCCACAATTCATTACTTGCGTACAACACCCAGGGCACCATGCGATACATGCCCTCCTTAATACCCATCACAAGCCTATCCCATTCCCCCCCTCCCCCAGAGCCCTCAGATTGTTTCCCAGAGTCCATAGTCTCTCATGATTCATTCCCCCTTCTGTTTACCCCCCCTTTCTTCTTCCCTTTCTTCTCCTACCAATCTTCCTACTTCTTATGTTCCATAAATGAGTGAAACTATATGATAATTGTCTTTCTCTGCTTGACTTATTTTGCTTAGCATTATCTCCTCCAGTCCTGTCCATGTTGCAGCAAATGTTGAGAAATCGTTCTTTTTGATGGCTGAGTAATATTCCATTGTATATATGAACCACAACTTCTTAATCCAGTCATCTGTTGAAGGGCATCTCGGCTCCTTCCACAATTTAGCTATTGTGGACAATGCTGCTATGAACATTGGGGTGCATATGGCCCTTCTCTTCACTACGTCTGTATCTTTGGGGTAAATACCCAGTAGTGCAATGGCTGGGTCATNGGTAGTGCAATGGCTGGACCATAGGGTAGCTCAATTTTTAACTTTTTAAGGGACTTCCACACTGTTTTCCAGAGTGGCTGTGCCAATTTG
>NC_048230.1:88884986-88968723 GCF_002007445.2 Ailuropoda melanoleuca
TGGTTGCACGTGTGTTCCCAGGCTCACAGTCAGTCTGCTCTCTTGCAGGTGTCGGTCCACAAGTCCACCCGCTCCCCAGTGCAGGTGGCTACTGCTTCCTGGCACCTAAGCGTGTAGGCTCCCTCCCCCTTCCATTTATCTTCCCATATCTGTGTGCGGATTAACGGGTCCCTGCTTCGTACCACAATACTTAGTGCTGGAGATGTTCGTTTGTAGAGATCCAGATGTATCTTCCTACATCTCAGGCTGATTCCGTGGGTATTCAGGATGGTCTGGTAGATATCCAGCTCAACTCAGGGGACCAGCTGAAAAAGGGGATGCCTGTTCCTCCGCCATCTTAACTCCTAAATTAATATTGTTGCTTCTAATTGTATTGGTTTACATTCTTTGCTGGGTGTGACTGTGTGGTTTACCCTGAATTTAGTGGGCCAGTAAATTAACTCCCAAACTTCTTGTGTATCTGTTAGCAAAGATTTCTAGAAGACATTGTGAAGTGATGTGAATGGGCCTTAAAGCTTACTTCGACCCTTTATCAGTAATCTTATCTATGTGTGAAATAGGAGTCAGAGGAAAACCTGAATTAAAAAAGAGAGTTGGGGGGGCACCTGGGTGGCTCAGTTGGTTGAGTGTCTAACTCTTGATTTCAGCTCAGGTCATGATCTCAGGGGATAATTCACAATTTCTTATTCAGTTGGTCCCATCTTTGAAGTCCTAGACTGGAAGATTGAACAACTCTTTAAATTTATAGAAGCTGATATGATGCAAGGGGATAATGGAAAACAAATTGACACTTAATTGATAGAGAAGGGAGTTTGGTTCCTAATTAGCTTTTTTAAGTGAAAGAGTATTTGAGAATTTTAGAAATCTGAGCATTGGCATAGGGATTTAGAGAACGTTCTGGTAAAGAAAGCCCGTCTTTAGTTACCTGGCCCAGAGGTGGGAATGAGGGCCAGACAAGGAAGGGAAAGCCATTGGCCGTACTCACAGCTATCACTGCATCCTTCCAGAGCCTGGTGAGGCAAATCTGCCATGTGGTTGTTCACAGTATCTTTAAAATGCTTCCAAAACCCTAAATGGCTAATTCTGTGTGTTGTAGATGGAGACAAGAGATCCGGACTTCTGAACTTCCACTGGAAAAGATAAAATGTGCAAGCCCTTCAGGACACTGGGGAGGCTGGGGCTGAACTGAAGAGGGAGATGGGGACATGCCGGCGTGAAGGTATGTAACATTGAGATGATAAAACCCAGTGTGTGGCAACGATTTCCAGGTTCTACCGTGCCGTCAGAGAGATTGTGTGTTCTAGCTCGGTTATGTTGGTGCGGGTGTGACTTCTCTGATGGGCAGCTTCGTACCCATTTCCAGGTGTCTGAGGGAGTCAGTGTAAGATGCATTGGCTGCAGGGCCAAACCAACACCAAGGCGGTTGAGGAGAATGTAAACTATAGCTCCCATTTATGGAGCATAGACTACGTGCCAGGTGAGGCTCTAAGCACTTTAATGGATTAATTCATTTAATGCCCACAACACCACCATGAAGCTGGCATTGCTGTTGTCCCCATTGTAGAAATGGGGCCACCAGGGAACACAAAGAAGCTGGTTGCTCACCAAGAGGGCATTGCAATGGTGTGACCCCATCCCAACATAAAAACCTTACTCTGTCTGCCCTCTCTTGTACATTTCTTCCCAACCCCACTTTTCTCTTTCTCTCTCACTCTCTTTTTTTTTTTCCTGTAGCATCATAGGTCTCCATATAACAGGGAATTAGCATCAAAGGAATGTCAGTAGACATCACTGGCAGATCTAATTTTCCAAAAATGACCACAACACTATTGATTAGAACCTAGACATGCTCCCTCAGGCAGGGAAGTCTACTTTCCCTCTCCTGGAGTCTGGGTAGAACTCAGTGACAGAGAGAACGTGGCAGAAGGGACACAGAGTGGCTTCAAATCCGGATCATCAGAGACAACATGGCTTTTACCTGCCTTTCTCATTCTCTAGGCACACTTGTCTTTGAGACCAGCCACCATTGGCCCAGAAAGGCCATGTGTAGGGGTTCCAGCCACCAGCCCCACATAAGGCCATACTGACATGTGATTGAGACTTTGGGTGGCTCCAGCCCCCAGCCTTGGAGCTGCCCCCAGATGTTGACCAGAGCAGAGACAAGCTGTCCCTGATGAACTATTCCTGTTCAGCCCTGCCCCCACAGCAGATTCATGAGCAGCACTAACATTGTCATTGTTTCGAGGTGTCTCATTTATACCCTCTGCAAGACCATGTAAGGTAGAGGGCATCACACTCATTTACAAGTAAGAAAATGGGGGCGCATTGAGATGATGTGACTCACTCAGGGCCACACAATGAGCTGGGATTTGAGTCCAGGTCTGGTCTACCCGAGCTTATGAGATCTACCACTGCCCAGCTGTCCACTCCTTCTGGATCAAGAGCTGGGGCCATTGCTGCCACTTAGACACCGCTGCTCTCAGAGAAAGCCAACCCATTTGGCATAAGAGGAGAAGATAGTAAAACAGGAGATTTAGCTTTACATAGTCTTTGTGACTCTGTTTCCTTAATTTGAACCCCAGATAAATGCTGCCAGTCCTGGCTGAGACAGTTCTCTTAGGAAGCCAACTACCGTCCCCTCATGAGCTTAGATTCCGTGGGATCTGCTCATGTCACGTGAGATACTTTTCCGTATCATGTGAAGTAATAGACATTTGTGTGACCAGATACTTCTATGTCATCAACATGGTTAATTTCTTGTTTGATTTCAGGCTCCCTGAGGCCAGGGATGAGCCTGTCTCCTGTCTCCTCACCTCATGTCTTCTAGCACAGATTCTGACTCCCCGTAGACAATGAATAAAGGCAGGAGACATAAATACCACAGGGCATCAACTGAGAATTTTCTCGACAATGATGACAGTAGGGTAAGGAAGTGCAAAATTCCAGATATAAATACCAACATCTTATCTTGCTGCTAAAGATTTGTCTTTTGAGTTCAGGGGTTTGTTTTTCACTTCCTCTGTCTTTCCTGTTAGATAAAACATCTTCATGTTTGGCTTCTATAAAAAAACAACTTCAATGAAATGCAATGGTCAATTAACAATAGCAGGAACTGGCAGGGCTCTGAGACACTCTATTTCACTGCGTCGTTATCCAAGTGAAATATATTTTCAGATGTGCAACATGGGAAATTTGATTTTGGTGCGAATGTTGAAATATGACATGTAGCTTCTGCATTCATTCTGGGCAGCCTTTACTCATAGGATGGTGGCACTTGTGTCTTTCATCTTGTATTTAGTTATGTGCGTGTCATTGCAGCTGCTCAAGAACTGTGAATAACTCCTATCTCTACCTTGTCCAGAATGTCCACTATTTTACCCTATGCTTAGCGGGTGTAGGGCTCCAATAATAATGGAGGCAGCAGCAGGACCAGAATATGAGGATTGGGGTTTTTTTTATTATTATTATGAAGGATAAATAAATGCATGCAAAATGTGAGGCAAATTTAAGTCTTTAATCATGTTTTTTATGACCCAATCCATCAGTTAGCTTTTGCTGCCTTAAAAAAAATCCCAAAACGTAGTAGCTTAAAATAATGGTCATTTATTTAGTTTAGGATTCTACAGGTTGATGGTTTGGGCTGGACTCTGCTGGTCTGGCCTGCTCAGCTGGGCTGACACATGCATCTTCAATCAGCTGCCAGGTGATGGCGGCCTCACCTGGGATGGCTCACCTCTGTTCTACATGTCTCTCATCCCCCTGCAGGTTAGGGCTCCAAGAGAGTGAGCACAGATGGCTTCTTGAGGATAGGCCTTGAAATGACACAGGGTCACATCTGCCAGATTCTATTGGCCAAAGCAGGTTATAGGCCAATCTACATTCAAGGTAAGAGAAATCATCTAGAGCCTTTGATGGGAGGAACTGCAAAGCCGCCTTGCAAAGGGCAGGCATATAGGGAAGATACAGAACTGCGGTCATCTTTGCAACCCACACCACCACGTGAAAGGGCATTATTGTACTCAGGGAATTAACAACATTACGACAGAGAATGAAAGGAAACCACGTGCATGACCAATAATTTACGAGAAAAATGGCACTGGGCTGGAGAGTGGACAGCAGGAAGACGCTGAGATGGATACAGAATAGAAGAGACACTGGCCATTTTCTCCTTTCCCCACTCGCCTAACTCTAAAAAGGGGATTGAGAGGGAGGGATGTGGCAGAGCGCAGGGGGCATAGTTGGTAGGAAGACTCTTTTCTTTTACTCTTCCCTTTCCTCCTATTGTCAATGGGAAGGAGCGGTGGCAGGTGATGAAAGTGTGGCTCTCTCATTTCTCACTCAGGGGAACCAGCAGAGAGGGGGGGAAGGGTCAAATGGTCTGTCTCCCGAATCGCTTTGTTCCCATGAGATTTCAGGAGGGCTTTACCTTATGAACACTTGGCCTTGTGAAACTACCGCCATGTTCATATTCACATTTCATCATCACAACAGCCCTATAAGGGCAGGATCATTATTATCCTCACTTAGCATATGGGCAAACTGAGTGCTAAGAGGTCAAGTAACTTGCCCTTGATTGCAGTTGGGCTTTGGCAAAGATGGGGTTCAAGGCCCAGCTGTGTGATGGCTCCCATGGTGCACTTGGCTGAACCCCACCATGCTGATGTGGCCTGCGGGTTCGACAGAAATGGCAGCCCTTGTGCAGGTGTAATCAAAGCACATGGGAATTACTCCCTCCCCTTCCTCTGGCCTCCGTTTGGATCCTGGACTGAGGAGCATGCTATGGAAGGGTAGGGCTGGTGGGATGACCTTACCAGCGGAGAATTTGGCAAGCAGCAAGTAACCAGCTACCTTTGGGAAGACTCCCCAACTTCCCCTGGGTAAGCAGGGATGAGTCATTTTCAATCCCACCTGGGTGATCCATTTCCTTCTCCTCCTGGCTGAGCCCTGAGGCCCCGGTGGCTGGGTTTGAGCGCCCTATTTCACGGTACCCAGAGGGTGCTCTGGTGGGGTCTAGAGCAAGCGTAGGCCTCTGCTCACCAGACCAAAATCCTCAGGCCACTATGGGGCCCATCTGAAACAGCTCTGCTGGAAATACCTCCCATGCCTTAGCCTTGCACATGGAGAAGCACAGCCTGACTGGTGTCTTTCGCTGGACTCCTCTCTGATGTTCTCTGGTTTTCAGGCTTCTCTTCTTTCCATGCGACTGAATCTCACTTGTTAAATGTAGTGGGAATGCTTGTTTTTCCTGTTGCGCTCCCTGCTCACTGTTTAATTAAAGGCTAGTGCTGCCATCCGCTGGCTGAGAATTTTAAAGTGATTTCCTGAAGAATTTCTCTCTACTCATTCTTCTTTTTCCCTCCGTATTTTCCTCATTTCTACTGGTTCTTTCCAACATGCAGATACAGCTTAGAAGCCTGATAGTAATAAGAATAAGTGAGTCTTGTTGGAAATAGGAGCATTGCTTTAAGGCTTGCGATGAGTCAGGTCCTGTTCTAGGTACGTTACCCGGTTCTTTCCTCACACAGCCTTAAGAGGTAGCGAGGCCCCGTCTTTGTCCCCATTTTACTGATGACAAAATGGAGAGCGGTGAAGTCATCTGTGTGTCATGGTGTCTGGCACATTCGAGTGCTCCATGAATGTTAGTTTTTATTTGTAAAAATGAGCTATACCTTGGCTGGGTCAAGAATTTGTGTGCAGTGACACTCGGACACACAGTGAAGGAGGGGGTGGGATTGGGAAAGCAGGAGGCCATCAGGATGTGACCATGAGCCGGTAACAGTGGGTAGCTGGGGCTCAACCCCACTGGGGATCTGTGACAGATGGTGTAGGATACATCTTGGAATTATCCCACCAAGGGACACGGAAGCTGGGGTATTCTTGGAGAAATCATGGGGATCTCTTAAAGCAGTTATGAACTTCATCGTTGTAATCCTGTATGTTGCCACCCATTTGTCCAGGGAAGAAGGCAGGGAAAAGCTATTGTGCATTATTCCCCTTGGCTTCCTGTACTTCCCCTTTGTTCTCTGCCTAGGCTGTCACTGCACAGCATACCACCCCCCAAACTCAGTGGAAAATTAACAATGAGCATTTATTTAGCTCATGCAACTAAAGGTTGGCTGGGGTTTGGTTGATCTGGGTTGAGCTCAGCTGGGTGGCTCTGCTTCCAGCATAGGTCCAGCTAGGCTTGGCTTCCCTTGGTTTGAGGTATGGGCTCGGGCAGCTCCACCTGAGTGCATTCTGAGTCAGGCCTGTGGGCAGCTGCTGCCCAAAGAAGGTTCCTCTCATGACTGTGACAGAGGCACAGGGGTGCAAGTGCAAACCCAAAAGGCCTTCTGCGTTATCTTATTGAGTAAAGGAAGTCACGTGGCCAAACCCAAGTTAAGAGGCAGAGATGTCCAGTCTACCTTCACTGGGGAAGTTTCTACTACTGGCCTTGGCTTAGAATCAATAAGGCACTCTACTGTGCCTCCTTTGCCTGCTGCTAAACTTTGCAAATACAACATGAAATGTAGAAGCTTTACCAATGCCAGTCTTTGTTATCACTCTGGGCCAAATCACAAATCTTTAATGATATTCTAATTTGTTATAAATGGGAGATGAAATGGTCATTAAAAGCTGCACACCCTCAGGTTCCAGAAACCTCTTTGCTGTCTCAGACCTCAGCTGGGGATTGTTGCCTTATCTTGTACCATGACTTCTCATCATGGCCTCACAACGTGTCTGGAGTTTTTGAGCTCTTTCGTCCCAGTTACAACTGGTTACAGCCTGGGCAGCTGCCTCAAATGGTGAGACTTGGCATCTGCCCCTACCAGTTGCTCAAGCTCAGAGTGAAATAAGAGCAGCAAGTGGAATGAATAAATTGTCAGTTATATTGATGTGTGTATTTTCCTACATTTTAAGAGAAGGCTGGAATCCTGTAAAAATCTCGTTTCTCTGCTTTTCTCAGTACCTTGGCTCTCTCATCTGGCATGACTACAATTTGGCTGGAAGGAGAAGAGGCAGAGCTTTTATGTTGGTTGGAATTTGCAGCCATAAATTTACAGGATTTTTTCCAAGTTAGCATGGAAAAGACTTGCATTTTATGCTTTTTGTGAGTTATAAGTCATAAAGCATATGTTCAGAGTGGCTTGACTGTAGTGTTATTGGCCCTGTAAAGAAGGTCTGTGGAAAAAGACCTAAGCCTTGAACGATTAAACGTCTTTGCAAACACTCGTAAGTTATTTATATTGTGTCCACATATTGGCTGAGCAAGCAAGCAAGTGAACACAGACCTTGATGCTAATGTCTTAACCATGGCACCTTACTTTGTCCCATTAGAGCATTCTAATTAACACATTAATGAAATCATATGCCCCATTAATACTAAATCAAAATGCCTGTGAGCTTAGTGGTTCATGTCTGTCTTTGTAAATGCGCAAGGGTGAAGCATAAAGTACCAGAGGTGTGAGCCAATAACTAAGTGTCACTTCTTGGTGGGAAGGATGGTGGGGGGAGTGGGTAAATGAGACAGGGAAGGGAAAGCAGTTGTGTTAATGGGCAGATTACCACTGTGGGCAAGGGGGGCTCTGGGAGATGATTCGACCTCAACTCAGAATTGCTTCACCAAGGAGTGAGGTCACTGGGGTATTTTATCCGCTGATTCCCATCTATCATTGGTGAGGGCCATTTCAAGGGGCAGTAATTCCCTGGTCTTCTAGTCCACCCATGGGTAAGTCAAGTATGGTGCTGTCAGAGTCTTCAGAAAGAGTGCCACTGGTACTTGCTGTGGAAACTCTAGACTTGTTAAGAGGATGGTAAGCGCTGAGGGGACGTAGATGAGACACCATTAGCATCTGCTACAGGGCACTCCAGAGATTTTAGGGAATGGAAGGAGGGAATTTGTAGCTTTTGCAACGGAGCCCGGCAAAAGCTAAATACCTTGAAGACTTTTGGACTGAATGGGGAAAGGTGAGTATTCTTTTGCATGGCTATTTAATTTATCTACATTTTGGCACAGCCATACAATGAAATCTTATACGACCACAAACAAAAGAGGGGGAGCTAATGAGCTGATATGAAACTCTATTCAAATTATAGTTTTGAGTAGGAAAAAAGCACAGTGCAAAACAAGATGTAGAATATGCTGGATTTTTTTTTAATGCAGACACTTTTATTAGTTTATAATTTACGTGTCCTAAAATTCACCTATTTTAAGATTACAAGTATGAATGTTTGGGTAAATATATGGTTTTCTAGAAATTTCATGTAAATAGAATCATACAATATGTAGACTTTTGTGTCTAACTTTCACTCAGCATAATGTTATTAAAATTATTCACATCATAGTGTATGTCAACACTTTGTTCCCTTTTTGCTGTACAGTAGTATTTCATTGTACGGATATATCACTTCTTGTTTATCCATCCTACAGTTGATCGAAATTGGTTTGTTTTTAGTGTCATTATTCTGAATCATGCTGCTTATGAACATTTTCATCTGCAGTCTTTATGTGGACATATATTTTAATTTCTCTTGGGTAGGTACTCAACCAGCAAAATTTCTGGGACATATGGTAAGTATATGTTTAGTTTTTTAAGGAACACCACACTATTTTCAAGAGACTGTACCATTTTTCCATTCCCACCAACACTGAATGAAGGGTCCAGTTTCTTCATATCCTCACCAACAATTGGTACCGTTAATCTTTCTGATGTTAATCATTCTCGTAGAAGCGTAGTGACATCTTATTTCCCGTTTAGTATTTCCTAATGACTAATGGTGTCCAGCATCTTTTCATGTGCTTATTTGCCATTCACAAATTTTCTTTGGGGAAATGTCTGTTCAAATCTTTTCTCGTTTTTGTTTCTTTTCTTACTGATTAAAAAGGGTTTGGATTGTTGTAATTTTTCTGTAAGGTCAACATTATTTCCAAATAGGATGTTAAAAAAGGAAAACCCTAGCCCCTATCAGTGTCCCCACACCCCATCAGAATGGTATGCTCAGGAATTGTTTCCTGGTGTTTCATCCTCAGTAAAAGAATTAAAGAGAAGGGAGAGATCAGATTTTCAGTCTTCTTCCAAAAAGAGTCATTGTCTGGTAAAGACACAATGGATCTTTATTAAATCAAGACATACTTCTTTGACAACCTTTTTTCTGTAAATGGGAAATTGGTGATTTAAAAATGTCCATATGTTAGATAAAGGAAAAACATGAAAAGACTTATTCTTATCATTCTTTCTTCAGTCCCTACAGAAGTTACCTAGCTTCCTCAGCGCACCCCCCGCCCCGCCCCGCCCCGTGTATGGGTAAGAGGCACTTGCTATGTCTCTGCCTGCCAGGGTAGAGCCAGACCCAGGGAGCGGAGGAGCGACCAGAGCTGGTCCGCGCATGGGCACGGGCGCTTGCGTGTTCCCCAGCGGTGCTCCCCTCACACCCCCTCCACACTGACGGAGATTGCGCATAGCCGGTGCAACTGTGGAGTTGCCTTTCTTTCACTTCCCAGCAAATGCGCGACTTCTACAATTTCTCCCATAATGAAAGTAAACCAAATATAGCCCGTAAATTTAGTGAGTTCAAGCAGAAATTAATGGGCCAGTTACCTAATAGCAGGTGGAGTAAAGAACAATGAGATGGAACAGAAAAATGTTTCAGTCCACCTCCCATCTCCTTGACTTTCAGCAGGTTGGCTTGTACTTACTGGCTTTTAATTTTTCAAATATTTAGTGAGTACCAACTATTCATCCTTTCATTCATTCATTGAAGCTTTAGGAAATCCTACTACGCATCAGACACTTTGTGAGGCCAGAACCAGCTGACAAAGTGCTTCCCCAGGAGATTCCCACCCTAGTGGGAGAATTAGACAATAGATAATCAAGCAAGTAAATACACAACACATGTCAGGTTATAATAAACATTAAAAAATGAAATGAAATGCAATAAGGAGGTAGAGACAGATGGGTTCATAAAAATTCTGAAAGGATGTACTACAAGGGATTAATAGAGCTAATCGTTTAAATTTATTTATTTGTTTTAGAATTTATTTTCAAATTTTCCTATAGCAAACTTGTATTGCTTTTGTAATAAAAAGGTTATTCTAAATTTACAGAAAAACATTAGATTTGAATGTCTACATGGTTAATCAGATCACTTGTTTCCTCGTTTTATGACCAAAAATACTGAAAAAAGACAACTGGAAAATAACACATAGTCTTTATTATCTGGGGGTGTGATTTCTGCATGTTAGGAATTTTGATATTTGGAAATACAAAATAAATAAATTACAGAAAACCAGACATGTTTATAAAATGCCTTTCTGATGGGTAATTGGAAATGATGAATGATCCCTTCAAGTTTTGGTAAATTGTAAATTTTGCCAAGTCGGTCAAAATAGAAAATGGTAGCGTTAATGAAAGATGCGGGAACCAAAACATCTGAGCTCAAAATGCTGTTTCTGAGATCGTTTTGTTTTGTTTTTAGTGGCAAGTGGGAGTGTAAAAGTGTGTCTAGGAGTTCAGACAATAAAATATAAAGTGGCGATTTCAGCCACTTAGTTAGCTCGGCCCAAGAAAACTCCCAAAATTGGAAAATTCCGACAATGATAAAGCATTCAAAGGCTTGACCCAGGCTGTTTGCTGGAGGCGCAGCTCCCTGGAACAGATGCCTGTGGGTATGAGATGTGGGGGTGATCACGTTGCTGGCTCCTCCTTCCTTCCCTTCCACCCTTCCCTCACCTCAGGGCTCCATAGGCCTGACTCTACCTTTTCACTGATTGGTGCCATTTCCCAAAGGGGTGACATTTTGTTTCGTAACATCACCACTTAGATCATAACAACCGCTAGTGATAATGAAGCGGGAGAGCGAGGTTCTTGTCTCACGCAGTCGAAGAATGAATCTCGCAAAGGAAGAGTGAGTAAAGCTATAGAGTTTTATTAAGCAAGGATACAGAAAAAGCTCTTAGGAGTGAGAAGGGTCCCAGTAGGGTTGCCACTGAGGGCTTTTAGCATTGGTCTTTTATAGAAAGCTAACCAGGGAACGTAAATCTTTTTAACTTCTCTACTGGCACCATTGATTAAGGATGAGTGATAACATTGTTAATGGTTTACTTCTTTTTAGGGTCTAGTTATTTTTTGTTGGTCACAGGTGATTATCATAAAAAAAGACTCCTCCCCCCCCCCCAGACACCTAGGGTAGGGTGGTTTGGTGTGTTCCCTTATCTCTGGTTCCCTTACACCTCTGCATTTTTTGGGATTTCTGTGAGCCTGATCACATAGCTTCCTCTCTCCCTCCCTACCTAACCCCTCCTGTCCCTTACTCAATAACGGTGTGGTCACACAACCCCCTACCCAGACACCCACTCAAAACCTTCCTGCTCCACACTGTCAAGTCATTCAATTTCTGGTCCATGTCGATTTAAAAATCCATTTGGCTGGAATAAACCAAATCCTATCCAAATATGAACTTATGTTTTGTAAACGGGTCATGTTTTCTTGTAACTAACCAATTCACGTTCATATTTATCTACTTAAGCACCGGCAAAGAAACTCAAAATTTGTGCCCACATGAATTATTCATTGGCTTGTACTTTAAGCTCTATGGCTCTACTCATTGTTTCCAATAATTTCCATTGTTTCAAAGTGATTGATCCCAATATCTTAGAGGCTTGGTTTTTTGTTTGTTTGTTTTTTACTTGCTTATTGATTAGATTCTTGGGGAGCACAACTCCCACTCCCTTATTTGCATTCCTAGGGAACTCATTACTGAAAAGTTAAATGATACTACTCCAAAGAATGCTTATCATAATGAGGCAGGAATTTTATCTACAAAGATAAAGTATACTTTAAGCAAAAGTTAACATCTTAAAGTTTGTTAGTATTCAACAAAAATTAAGGAAGGCGTCTAAACGATTATTTGAGATTGAATGAAAAACAATATATTGGCTCCTTTTTTTCTTACAACAAATATCAAGTTCACTAAGAATAATTCATTTCTTCAATAAGATACTTCAATAAAATGTAGATTTATTAGGCTTTGTTTTGAAAATCTGCCCTCTTTTTCCTTCTTTGAACTTTGAAAAAGCAGAAGTTACACTGACATGCTCAGTGTGGTATTTGCTGATGTATGAGTGTGTGTGTGTGGTTTTAATTTTTAGTTGTTTTTTTCTCCCTCAACCTTTTCTTTTAATGTGAATCATATTGTATTTTCCACTCCTGAACACTGTGATTCATTGCCATCTATTTCCTCTGGAGCTCACTACCCCACAGAGTCCTCTGGGAAATTGATTAGTCACCCCCGAGCAAGGCACCTTGCGTGCCCATGGTCAGCATCTCCTCCAACAACTGTGTCTTTCGGAGGAAGATGAAAGTTGCTGTGGCTTCTTCCTTTGGGGAAATAATAGGGCATCAATTTGGGGGTTTGTATGGCTTGTTGCACTCCTGGATTCATCTTTACAATTTAACATACAGACAAGTTGGATACCACAAAAGACAAATGTCTCATTCGGTTAAGAAGCATTTCAGGCAATACTTCTGGCCTCAGGAAACAGATATAAGAGTTGGTCATGGCCCCTTGCCTATGGCATGTGCATATAGTGTTTGTGGATAGGTTGAGTCTTAATATATGAATGCAGTTTTGAAAAAGTTGGAATAGATTCATTTATCTCAAACATATTTTTATCTAACCCACTTGAGTCTAACTTCAGAAAGTTTCAAGCCAAGGATTTTTCTTCATCGGCCAGACTTATGATGACATTCCTAAAGTCATACCTTAATCATATCAATTATTTTTTTAAAGATTTTATTTATTTATTTGAGAGAGCAAAAGTGAGAGAGATCACAGGAGAGGAAGAAGCCTCACTGCCTAGCAGGGAGCCCAATGTGGGGCTCCATCCCAGGACCTTGAGATCATGACCCAAGCCCAAGTCAGATGCTCAACCGACTGAGTCACCCAGGCACCCAATCCTATTAATTATTGTCTTGAGGTTTCAACTTGCATTTAGCATTGCCGATTGACAATTTGTGACTGTCTATCTGCAGGATAGAGTTGTGATCTTACCTCCATTTGATACCACCTGACCTAAGAACACTAGGGCTGCTATCACTGCAGTCAGAAGAACTCTTTAATTTTGTTAATCAGAGTAAAGCCTCTTCAAGTTTTCAGAACTAGAGCAGTCAAAGAGCAGGGATAAATTGTCAACCAGGTAGATAGGCTGAACAAGGTGTCAGAAAGTCCGTTTCTGGGCTGAGCCCCGGGTGGCATTGGGAAACTACTTTTGCCTTGCTAGGCCTTAGGGTTCTTATGAGTCTGTTAGTATGGAGAATTAGAGATTGGAATGCAACAGAAAACAGGGTACCCACATAAGGGTCAGACACGGGTGACCTGTAATCAGAACTGGGTCACACAAACAGAAGTCCTGACCAAATATTAGATGAACACAGAGAAATGGAACATTTCAAATTTTGCTGTAAAAAAGTATTGCCAGTTCTAGCTCACTGAGACAACAGAGCTCTTGTCTGGATATTCCACTCTTGCCTGACCTATTGATTGTCTGGAAGCCCTGGGGAAATACAGAACATAGGCACCTTCCAACTTGGAATTTGAATGTAAGAGTTGGCCCATTGTCAAGACAGTCCCAGAGAGCCACGTTCCACCCCAGCTCTGACACTGGCCAGCAGTGAGACCTTGGGGAGATAATTTAGCCTTTGAGCCTCACTTTCTTTACTGACAGAATTCGTTTGGGGCCAACTCTACCTGAAGGCTTGGGGGTATGTGTGGAGAAGGGTCCTGAGGTACCCCATTGGAATATAGCACCACAACTGATTATCAGCGTCTGTGATGTCAGGGAGAGAGGAAGTCTGCTATCTGCCATCCACACACTCAGTGAGCCCTCAGCTTACTCCTCGTGCTAACAGCACTCTGAGATGTTGTGACTTATGGCAGTCCAGAAGGCCATATTTGTTGCTCAATAGCTAGCCTGAACATTGCCCAGAAACCTTTACAGGGACAGAAAAGGGGAGGCCTAGGCCTTAGGTTGTTTCTCCTAATTGGATTCAGAGCTTGGTTTCCTGCGTAAACCACAGTGCCAGGATGTTGCCCCACCCTGGGAGCTAGTGCCTGGTGGGAAACCGGAACATTCCTTGCTGTTTTGGAATTTGTAGGCCAAGGAAAATACACTTCTTTTTTCAAAGGTGACTTTGATGAGCTTAGACCTAGAAAGAAAGTGAATGGTCTCAAGTGGTGATTCCCATGGATGAAGGGTCTGTAGCTGGGGGTAATGGGTGCCTGACTGGTCCCCTCCACCCAAAACCAACCAATCCAGGGAAACTCCAAAAAACCAATCTTCATAAAGCCTTTTTGTTTCAGTTTCCATTCCTGTTGCAGTGTTCTGTTTTAATGATCTTGTCATTTCTGGCTCTTAGAATAAGGAAGAGTTTGTTTCCATGTGAGTCAAATAATGTTTGTTCTCTCCAGCCTTTTCTTTATTTCATATTTTAGATGTTTCATAGAACTCAGGTTAGGGGACGAATTGGACACGGTGTGAGCTGGTCCCAGAATGTTGCTGCAGGCAGAACTGACAGTGCTCATCTAGAAGAGCCCCCTGGTTTCCACCTCAGATCTCGTCATGTTATTCATTAGCCATGCTGCAGACCCCCTATAGCTCTGTGTCTCCACCGCCTGACTGTGTGTCTGAGCTCCAGACTCCCATCTCTAACTCCCTCTTAGTCATCTCTGCTTTGGGGACCCACTCCGCAAACTCTGATGGTCTGAAGTCAAGCTCTTTTGTTTCTCCCACTACACCTGCTAGTTTTCTAGAGGCCATATTTTGGTGAATTGTATCATCTCCACTCATTTCCATTGACTGAAACCTGAATGTAATCTTAGACACTTTTTCCTCTTCCTACTGCCTACATGTATCAAATCCTATACCCCCTAAGTAGATTTCACATGTGTATGTAACCCACCCTTTATATTCATCTCACGTATATACTACCCCCGCACCCTGCTGGCCCTCCACATTGCCATTCTCCTATCCCGAAGTATTCAGTGGTGCCTTGTCATGATCCATAGAGTCAAACCTAAATGTGTTTTCATGGCCTACAGGATGATTTGTTCTCTCCAACGTCGATTCCCCTTCTACTGAATACCTGGGACTCTTAGCAATAGTGAGCAACATTGGATTTGTGCTTTCTCTAAAGCACATCACCCCTTACTTTGTTTGGCATTTCTTGTGCTTTCCTCTGTGCCTGGAACCCCCTCCACTGCCTACTTATCCTTCCAGGCTCAACTCAGAGGTTGCCTTCCTTGTAAAGCTCTTCTGGTCTCCCTCAGAGGAACTTACACTTCTTGTCTTCTGTTCCTGTTGCACGGGTCATGAATCTCAATTTTAACAATAGTCTTGTGAGTGTCTTGGTGCAGAGGGCAGCATTTTAGTACATATGTTTTCTCACATTGACTGCCTGCTATATTGTAGGTGCCCAGTCATGCTGCTTAAATAGAAGAATGCTTGAATGACTTGTGGGCCAGAATCACCCATCCTCAGAGCCTAGGTTGGGAAAGCAAGACCTGGAAACGTGAAAAGCAGCAATAGAGCTGGCTCATTCCTCTCTCACGTTTTTGAAGGATGTTTTCATACTACACAGGAACATGGTCTCCAGGACCTTCAGGCCCACAAAGCCCATTCTGGTCTTTGTTTCATCTTTTAAGGTGGACCCCAGTGTATTTTATTTCTAGGTGTCCCGGAGGTCTGAGCTTCCTGGGAGCTTTGTAAATGAGAAATCCTGCAGGACAGGTATGGGACAGATTGACCAGTTCTCCAAGACTGAGGAGGAGGCTGAGAACTGCCTGGATCTGATCAGTGGAGGTGGCAGTGCTCTTTTTTTCTTCCTGTGTTTGCTCAGAGCTTATAGATGAATGTCCTATAATGAATCCAAAGAATGGAAAGAATTTTCAGGGGCTGGATCGGTGGAATAAATGGAAGAGCCTATATTTGTATGAAGTAAGGAACTCTAAAAGCCTGTAATAGATTCTAAACCGATATCCTGATTTTATCTTTAAAACTGTCTTGCTCAGGGCCTGTCCTTACTCTTTTTTTTTTTGTTTTAAAGATTTTATTTATTTATTTGACAGGGACAACGAGAGAGGGAGCACAAGCAAGGGGAGTGTGAGAGGGAGAAGCAGGCTTCCCTCTGAGCAGGGAGCCCAATGCAGGGCTCCATCCGAGGACCCTGGGATCATGACCTGAGCCAAAGGCAGTCGCTTGATGGCTGAGCCACCCAGGTGCCCCTCCTGTCCTAATTCCTATCCTGATCCTCACTAAATACCTATATTCTGTTAGGTGTTGGAATGATATTAACTTATTGTGATGAGCAGCAGGTGTTGTAGAGAAGGGCTGAATCACTATATTGTACACCTGAAACTAATATCACACTGTATGTTAAGTTATGGAATTTAAATAAAAACTTAAAAAAAGAGTTATGTTAATTTGGAGCCCTAGTAAAAGGCTCAGCGAATGATCCTTATTCTCACAAGTACAATAGATGCTCACTGATTTACACTAATGGGAGACATACACACACACAATTATCCGTCCTGAATGCTGAAACACTGGATACATCTATTTGGATGAGCATAATGAATTTTTAATCATGTATGGTTACTCTTTATTGCTTATGCTAATATATGCATTAATATGGTTATATAATTTTGACAATAATTTAATTCAATTTAATAATTGAAAAGTGCTTTGCATGCATTTAGTATATTATTTCTTCATATGTACTCTGTAAAAGGAGGTGGCTGTTTTCATAAATATTTATCTTGGCCTAGCAACTTAGTAAACCAAACTTTTAAAAAAATCTTTTAAATAATTTCTAGCGACACGTAAGAATCATTAGAAAAGCTAACACATATTAAGGACTTACTATATCCTAGGTATTATGCTAAGAAGTACTTCCATAGATTATTGCATTACATACCTATTTTACAAATGGAGAAACTAAGGCAGAGGGGGACCAACTGCTCAAAGTCTCCCTCTTAGTGAATCTCTGAGATGAACCCCTCCCTGTTTTAGCAGTTACAGAGCCATAGCAAGGAGATGTTGCCAGGGGATCTGTCTCCCTCCCTTCCTTTCTTTTTTTCTTCCTTCCTTCTTTCTTTTCTTTTCTTTTCTTTTCTTTTCTTTTCTTTTCTTTTCTTTTCTCTTTTCTTTTCTTTTCTTTTCTCTTTTCTTTTCTTTTCTCTTTTCTTTCGAGATTTTATTTATTTATCTGTCAGAGAGAGAGAGAACACAAGCAGGGGGAGGAGCAGGCACAGAGAGAAGCAGGCTCCAGCAAGGAGCCGGATGCAGGACTTGATCCCAGGACTGCAGGATCACGACCTGAGCTGAAGGCAGATGTTTAACCGACTGAGCCACCCAGGCATCCTGCCAGGGGATTTCTTACCTTAAAATCAAAGCTGACTGATAGTGAACATAGCAAGGAAGCAGAAGGTAGTGAAAATATTTATGCTTTTAAGTCTGAAGGCTGAGTTAAGTTCTGTTTCACCCTTTAGTAGCTGTTTGGCCTTCTCTGAGCAAAAGTATGTGAATGGCGGTACCACCTGCTTTGTTCCTTCTGCAGCTACCCAAGGACTGGTGTAAGCATCAGGGGAACTACTAATTGTATTAAAGTGCTTTGAAAGCTGGACCTCAGTAAGGTCTTACTTTGGGGGCCTGAACTAGGCCTCCCTCCAGATGACACTTTCCTTCTTGGAAGAGTCCTGGGACAGAGAAGGAAGCTTTCAGATCTGTTTTTTACCACCACTTATCAAAATGGTGGTGGTGGGGGGTGGTATGTCTACCCTTGGTTGAACATCAGATGATTTTAGACAGATAAAAATAAATCTTTTTTGAGCTTAGGGATTCATTTTAAGATTATTTAAAATATATTACCTAGCACATCAAATTGTGATATCACCATGATTATTGCTTAGGATGAGTTAAATTTGTCTTTAAGTGAATTGATTTTTTAAAAGTAAATAAATAATAGAACAGTATTCAATGGATGTGGCAAAAATTAATGCAGGCAGACATAGAATTATGGTATATCTAATTACACGCAAGTGTCCTTCAAGGCCCTTCTGGTGCCCAGAGCCCTTCCAGGGGCTTTCAGGCATTTTGCATTAGTAATTTTGAATTCTTTCTTTAAAGGGGGCTTCCAAAATAGAATAAACCTCAGGCCCCCGACACCTGGTTCTACCCCTGTGAGTTGGACTTTTTAACAGTTATAGGAGCTTCTTAGAATCTCAGGAAGAGACTTTTTTGTTTTTTGGGTTTTTTGTTGTTGTTGTGTTTTGTTTTGTTTTGTTTTGTTTTGCAAGTTCTGGCTATCAGAGACACAATAGGAGCCAAGAATAAAAATGGTCTTTAGCAGTTTTAAAAAATGAACTCAAGACATAAGGTACAAAAGCTCAGATCCCATCAATCATTTCCTGATAGAAAGGAACACTCAAAGGTCAGCCTCTTAAACACTGTTTGGAAGCTATACACCAAGGATCACCAGCTGGTACACCCCTGTCCAGACTGCTATGGGTGTTGAAGTCCGATGGCATCTCAGCAGCCCCCTTCTCCAGAGACCTGCCTTTGGCAGAGGTGAACCTCCTTGCCCAGGAGAATATGCCCAACAGGGCAGCCTAAGTCATTTACTGGCCAATACAAGGATGTAAAAGGCAGGTCCCATGCTTCAAGTGGATAAGTGTGGTTCAATTCACGTTACACTGCTTTCCATGGGATTGGGCTGGGGCTAGACTTTACCTGTGAACACAGACTTGCTTGATCCTTTGTCTTTCCCTACTCTGTTTTCCTCATTCCCTGACAAGACACTGACAATAAGCCATGTGCATTTGAATCCCCACTTCAGGTGCTGCTTTTGGGGAATCTGATCTAGCACTAAGCCTTCCTCAGCAGCCCCTCCAAATACTTGAACAGCTTATACATGGTTCTCCCCAGCAAACAGGAGCTCTCTGCTTTCCAGGGCATCTATCCCATTTGTAGGCAAACTCTGATCCTAGGTCTTCCCTAAGACCCAGCAGGTTGAGCCTAGTTTTCAGAAGACGGCTCTGCTGCCCCACCCTACTCCCCTTCCCATTCTTCTGTTTATTCTGAATTTTCCCAGGCCATTCACCTAATCCTATTGTGGCCAGGTTTTTGTTCTTTTCTTACTTCCTGGCTTCTCTCCTCACCTCAGTCCGGAGTGGCAGAGTACCACTGTTGGTGCCCACCCAAACTGAGCCCTATGAATTGAGCTGTCATTTTTACACTGAGAGCTGAAGACTCAGAGCAGGACTTCCCTCAATGGAGAAACTGCTTTCAATGAGCCCACATAGGATAAGCATCAGAGATTCGGTCAATGCTGCCATCACATGGTGTTAACATTCAACTTTGATCCAGAGTCCCTTACTTCCACAAGTGTTCTTGGTAGACTATACCTTCCACCAGTATGTGCTGCAGCCATGTGTTTTGTACCCCTCTTTGTAGGTTTTCACATTTCTTTCTGCCAAATTTCATTTTGTGAGCCTGTTATCTCAGCCACTTGAATTGTACTTCGTATCTCAATCATGTCGTCTGGTCCCATTTTCCCAAAGCATGCTACAAATGCCACTAGAGGTAGCCCAAATGTTTAGGTGGTACTCAGAAGAGCATTTTCTACACTTTTTTCATTTTTCCTTTTAATTCCTATGAAGTTAATTTATGCTGTAAAATATAATTAGCACATCGAACACATAGCTTCTATTTATATAACTTTAAGTTAAAAAAGAGTCCATTTAAAGAAGGTCCTTAAGCTCATCTGGTACATGGTAATGGGAACTGTGAGGGCAGTACATGAATGACTGGTGTTCAGGAAACAGTGACTTAGAAAATCTGACATTTCTTTGTCCTGTACCCTTTTGTAAGCTTAACCTTCATTCAACCCTTATCCTAGTTCAACTTCTTAATAAACATCCTGAACAGGACAGGCATGGAAAGAAACTGGAACCTGCTCCAGTGTGGTTGCAATCCATCAAGTAGGGCTCTCTATGTGTGGGCATTTAACTATTATACTGTCATCTTCTTAGGCACAATTTTCCATCTTGCTCAAAATGTGTAATTATTTGTTGGCTCCTTTCATGAAATTCAGCTCCATGGGTAACAGGTTCTTAGTAATTTCCTAGTCTATTAGCCCTGCCAAAAACATAACAAGTATGGCTAAGCTGACACAGCTTGCCTTTGGACACCCAGGCTGACCCCTGAAGATGAACACTTTTTGCCAAACCATTTTGCCAATAATCCTAACCATAGTCATGAGTAAGATGGCCGTCCAGCCCACAGCTGCATAGCTGAAAGAGTCCACTGCCTTTTCTCTTTTTGAAACTGGAGTTCAACATTATCCACCAGTCTTGACCCATCACCTCTTCGATTTCCTATGAATGCTTGAAGATGACCACAAATCATCTCCCGTGCATTTTATTTTTAACTGTAGCCTGGCATGTGATCCCACCAGATTGGGAAATGGAAATGCCTATGGAATATCCAGATACTTGAGGATTCAGTCCTGCACATTAATGCTGGCGTCCTTTTCCCAGTCTTACAGTCTTTTTTTTTTTTTTATCATGTAGGAAGGCCATTTATTTTATAATAGCTTTTTTCTACTATAAATTATTTTTTTATTTTAATTTTTTTATTATATTATGTTAGTCACCATACAGTACATCCCTGGCTTCTGATGTAAAGTTCGATGATTCATTAGTTGTGTACAACACCCAGTGCACCATGCAATACGTGCCCTCCTCACTACCCACCACCAGTCTATCCCACTCCCCCACCCCCCTCCCCTCTGAAGCCCTCAGTTTGTTTCTCATAGTCCATAGTCTCTCATGCTTCATTCCCCCTTCTGATTACCCCCCCTTATCCCTTTCTTCCCCAGTCTTAGCTCTTTCTTTATTTGTTCATATTGTAGGCATTAAATACTCCAGTGAACAAGGAATTAAGTAGGTTTGCTTCTTTTATTTTTATTCTGCTTCCATTCCACCTTAGGGATTCATTTTAAGATTATTTAAAATATATTATCTTGTTCCTAAGTTCCTTTATGGTTTCATTTAGCTTTGTTTTATTTGCAAGACACTCCTTCCTGACATTATTCATATAGATCTGCCTCAGTGGGTGGGATTCAGCTATGCCTCTGGAACGCGTGCCCATATTTTGTCCTTTCTGGCCGTGAGTTCATTGGAGAGCTGTATGTGCAAACACATCAGCTTGTTGTGATTCTTCTCCCTCTAGCTATGTACTTACTTGTGTTCATGGTGTCAGAACCCCATTGCCAAGAACTTCCCACCCTACTCGATGAGGAGGAAGACATTTTTTTATAAACTCCAGTTCACCTTTAAACTTTTTGAAATCTCTGCTCATAACTACAAAATCCTCGGCCAGACTAGGTTTCTCATTCTGAGTTGAGTTGAATGTAAGGATGATGTAAGAATTCTCTCTCTTAGTGCCCATGACCACCACTTCTCCCATCAGTTCCTCCTTGTGATTGGAAGGAAGACGAGAATAGTACCCCTTCCCACCACTTGCTCAACTTTCTGAGGGTTGAGTCTGCCAGTGCGTTAGGTCTGGGGTGTGTCATCCGCAGTTATCACAACGATACTATGGGAATGTGGGTGCACAGTTGAATTTCCCATCAGGTCGGTCTTCAGTCTTTCTTCCTGATTTCTGTAGCAGGAACGAATCACTCATTTCCTGTGTTTGACAGGGGCTGTGGTGTCCTGCCATTACAATAGCACTGTTTCTCATTTATCGCCATTATTTTCCAACATGAAAACTCATGCACGGATGCATAGATTCGATCTCAACTTACAGAGATAACTTACTGACTTTTCAAAACAAATGAACAAAATCTATTACTTGTGAAGAAAACATGACAAAGTATGTCCTACCTTTGTCATATTCTGATTAAGAGTCCAATTCCTTATGGTCTTACTGATTCCTGTGAGGTTCTGTTGAGCTGGTCATTTCCTCCTCTCCCCCTAGATCCGGTTTTGCATCTCCCAGACTCTGCCCTGCGTTGCACCTGGACTGGTCCAGCTATGTTTCCTCTGGCCCCATTTCTTAATTGGCTTCCTGCTAGGTTTGGCCAATGCAAAGCCCTGATGGATATTGTGGGTGGAACGAAAGGAAAAGCCAGGGCAATTCACCAAACTTGGTGTATTAGTGACTCAGATTTGTGCCTCAGCAAAAGGACAGGTTACCTGGGGTCATCACTGGAGAATTAGGCCCATGAATGGTAAGGACTACTGAAATGACCAGTATGAGATGAGAAGAAGCATTGGTGAGAGGTTCATGGAGGTTATAATTGATCTGGGTCTTAAGGAGTACATGGTATTTTCCTGGCAGTCATGACCCACATGCTAAGAAGAGGAAGAGTAGATGAACGGTTATGGAGAAAACAGGGATTCATCAGGTAGGACCGTAGAATAGAAGGTGTCAGTCATGAGAGATGAAACAGAAGAAAATATGTTGGGTCCAATGTATGAGTGACCCTCAAGAATAACCTTGCTACGGAATTTTCACTTTCTCCTATAGTTGAGTTCACTATAACCCTAGATTTCTAGAATGGGGAGGAGCAAGAAGACCAAGCTATATTAGAACAACTCCATTTATAATATACTTCATGTACCAGGCTTCTACAGAATATTGTATTTGATGAAAATGTGCTGTGGCTTAGAAAGTTCCAACTGCACTATTGTGGGTGATAGGAATGTATTGGCCAGGGTATTCTGATGCATACAACTGAATCCCCTGTAGCTAGCTTGTGTAGGAGGGGGTATTGAGGAACAGAATTCTCAGCATTATAAAAGGGGGTCAAGAAGTGGGCTTTAGGCTGAGCTTCACAAATGACTCACAGAGTGACACAACAGAGTCAGCTGCCAAGTGTCAGTGAGCTGGTGAATCAGGAGATCCCTCCCCAGATGCTCTCAGAGCCACACTAGCTCTGCCATAGCCACTGACCCCCTCTCTGTCCCTGCATCACTCAGTTCCCAGCAAAACTTTGCATGAGCCCTTCTGCTTGGCAGAACCTAAATCACATGGCTGCATCCCAGCAGCAAAGAGGCCAGGAAATGAGGGTTTGCTTTATTTTCACATTCTATGTTAGAAAAAGACTTATTGTGGGGCACCTGGGTGGCTCAGTCGGTTAAGCATCTGCCTTCGGCTTGGGTCATGATCCCGGGTTCCTGAGATCAAGCCCCATGTCCTGCTCCCCGCTCAGTGGGGAGTCTGCTTCTCCTTCTGCCCCTTACCCTGCTCGTGCTCTCTCTCTCTCGCAAATAAATAAATTAATAAATAAAATCTTAAAAAAAAAATAAAAAGACTTATCCTGTAAGACATTATCAAAGTGTAGAGTATGGTCAAGAGATTTGAGGCATACATAAATGACAGGTGTCCACTTTAGGAAGGCACTAATTTTTTTATTTTTAAAAATTTTTAAAGATTTCTTTGTTCGAGAGAGAGAACACAAGCAGAGGGAGGGGCAGAGGGAGAGAAACTCAAGCAGACTCCCTGCCGAGTGGGGAGCCCGATACACGGCTTGATCCCACAACCCTGAGATCATGACCTGAGCCAAAACCAAGAGCTGGCGGCTGCTTAACTGATTTTTTTTTAAAGGGAAGGCATATAAGATGATGTCTGTTCAGCCTGCTCTAATGAAATACCACAGTTATTATAAATAATAGAAATTCATATCTCGCAGTTCTGGAGGCTGGAAGTCTGAGGTCTGGTGCCAGCATTGTTGGGTAAGGCCCTCTTCTGGGTGGCAGACTTCTGTTGTATCCTCACATGGTGGGAAGCACGAGGCAGCTCTGTGAAGCCTCTTTTATAAGGATGCTAATCACACTCGTGAGGGCTCCACTCATGATCTAACTACCTTCCACCTAATATCATCACCTTGAGCATTATGTTTTCAATATATGAATTTGGAGGGACACAACTATTCAGACCATAAGCGATGAAATTTTTGCTTAAAAATACCATTTTGATGAAATCACTCAGTTTTTCAGCCAAGGCCAATCCTGAAAACTATGTATAAGGTCTGAGACCACTGATGTCTTTAGCTAGCCTCACATTTTATTTTAACAGTTCTCTGAACCCAAGTTAGCAGTTCATTAACTTTTATGCCAGGTCACAAATCATTTTTCCTTATATGGCATATAGTCCTGGAATCCTTTCTTGCTCCCTCTCTTCTGTGTCATTCTTGCTCAGTTTGGTGAGGACCACCTGCTACCTGAGATATAGAGCCCTCCTGTGTTACTTGAGGAATACCCTCAGAGTGTAATAATCAGCCATAAATCCCAGCCCTTTGCAATTTTGTTTCCCACTGGCTATAATATACAAGCATATGTTTATCACAGCATCTACAGGACCCTACACATGGTTTGGATGGTATTTCCTGTTGCTGTGGAATAAAGCATGTGCAATTGCTGTATGATGTGTCTCTGAAATGTCATCAGTGTTGTGGACGCTGTGATGTGCCACCAGACCCCCTTTAAGAAAGGACTTGTTCTTCTGGGCATGCCGACCACAAGCAGCCTTAAATGTCAGGGGTGCCTGACATTGAGGGGTGCTTCAGCTGCAGAGGGCTGCTTAGTCCAATATCACAGTCATTCCCAGAAGGACCCACATCCAATGACTGATGGCTGTAGGGGTACAAAAGCCCAGCCATCTCAGCCCAACTCAGGACAACTCTGACCAGTATTCTAGCTCCCTGTGGGGCTGGGTGAACCTGTCCCCAACCTACTTCTCCCTCTGCTTCCCCTTCTTCCTCCACCTAGATTCCACCTGCATTGGTCCCATGGGTGCTCCTTAATAATTCTGCACACTTAACTTCTGGCTCAGAGTCTGCTTCCTGGGGACCCTAACCTACAATAATTAGCATCTGCAAGAAGCACATAAACAGATGCCCCAGAGTGGCATATGCCAATCAAATGCTCCATGCGCCAAGGGCAGTAAATTCCCCTGAAATGTGCAGCTGCCAGCTACTCTCAATCAGATCAAATCCTGGTACTCAGAAGTGGTTTCACTCATTTAAAAACTCAGTGTAAATTTTACATCAAAAGAAAAACACCCTCAAAAAATTTTTGAGCTTTAGTTAATGATCCACATGATGAAATATTGAGGAACAAGTACAAGTGTCTGTATTTTTCTCTGAAATGCACCAGAAATTAGATGGATTGATAGAGAGATGGACAGATGGGTAAATATGTGACAGAACTTGCATTGCAGAATGTTAACAGTAGAATCTAGGTAATGTGTGTATGTTAACTGAAAAAAACCTTTCTATTTTGCTCTGTTTGAAGTTTTTATTATAAAGTACTGGAAAAACAACTAGGCATGGTGTTCCTAGGAAGGGCAGACTGGAAACTTTTTATGAATTTATTTCCAAGATAAGGTTCAACCCCTCTAGTACTAAAGATCCTGTCAGTGTAATTTCCCTGGTAACTGGATCCATCATTCATTCAGCAAACATTTACTGAGCGTGTTCTATGAGCATGTATATGCAGATGTTCCAGGAAGGGTAAAGGAATATAAGAGCTTTATTCTGCAGTTTTATTACAGTAGATAAAACAAATATGTATAAAATGTTAAGTAATAATAGTTCATATCACATCACCCTTGACATAGACTTTTGAAATGTATTTATTGGTTCTACTATAAAGATAATATTTCAGGCAATTAATAATAACAATAATAATAGTAGCCACTTACACTGTGCTCACCTTATACCTGGCCATGTTCCAAGAGCTTCACATGTTTTGACACGTTTCATCCTTACACTTGTGGGGCCATGAGAATGTGCCTCCCAGACTTCCAACTAGAGGGAGTATGATTGACCAAAGAGCCAACTGCTGCACTTGGTAATCCATCGCTGAATTTCCCAGCTAGGTACTGTGCCCTGCAGGAATATTAAGGCAAGTCCATTCCTAAAAGACACAGAACTCCTCTGACAGCCATTGCTGCCTCCATGACTCTGGCAGCCTTCTCAGACTGCATGGTGGTCAAGGATGCTCCTCCATCCTTCCCCATGGCTCTCCCAGCCTCCCCAGGCTCCCTTCCCATCTCTTCCACAGGCATTTCCCCTAATAAAATCTTCACACAATTGATCCTATCTTGGTGTCTACAAATCAGAAGACCCAGACTAACACAATATTGTCCTATGAGCACTACTATTATCATTACCATTTTGCAGGTGCCGAAACTGAGACAGAGGGAAGTAACTTGCACAGAATCACACAGCTGAGCTGGAATTCTGACCTGTGTCTCTGATAATTTATTTCTAAGAAGATGATACTCTAGGGTAGATCTTGAATGTTCTGAGTTGGACAGGCAGCATCTAGGGTTTATAATTAATAATGATAAAAAATTAATAATATTGACAAGTGCGGGCATGGTGCTTTGAATACCTCAACCAATTTAACCCACACAACTACCCACCTTGGTATTATCTCCCCCCACATCACACACCTGCTAAAAGGCAGAGCTTGCTCCCCACTGTGACTCTACTTCAGGGTCTTGCTCTCCACCTGAGGTGCAAGCAACAGATATTCATTTTAGAGGAACTGGAAGATATTGGGCATTGTCACGGTCACCCTGCTTGTCATATGCAGATATTTCCCTTAAAGCTTTATTTGTCCCCATTTCACAGATGTGGAAACTGAGCCTCAGAGAGGTTAAGTAATACTGAACATAAAGCCTATGTGCGCACTCAAGTGTGCACACACACAAGCACGCACACAAACACGTGCGCAAACGATGAATTACAGATCTGGGGTTTTAACTAGCTGGGGCTTCTGACTGAGTCCAAAGCCGTTACATGTAATAGCAGCAAAAAAGGAAATACCTGAGAATGAATTTAACTCAAAAACCATGAGAAACTGTTCAAAGAAAATTAAAATGCCTCAGGGGAAAATAAAAGCACTGAGAAATCAACAACTTTTAGCATTATCTCTTTCCTAAACTTGGCTGATTTCATAAGTGAGAAACAGCTTTTCATTGTCAGTTCAGTTTGCATTTTTATTACTGGGAAATTTCAACGGTTTCAAATTAACCACATGTCTTTTCTATCTTGTGGCTTTTTTTGTGGGCTTTTTTTTTCCTGTTCATAACTTGCGCAGATTTCATCATTGGGATGTTAGAATTTTTTATTGATTTATCTGAATTAATTATAAGTTAATTATATTATCTTTTGTCAAATTCCTAGCAACTGTTGAGCCATCGTTTTACTTTGCCTTTTAATTGTGTTTATGATGTGTGTTGATGTGCATACGTTTTAAATGTAATTAGGTTTATCAATCTTTTCCTTTTTAATTCTTTTTTTCCCCCCTGAAAGGGAGTGTATGCTGACAATGATCTTCCCTATTCAGAGATGTAAGGGATAAATGTCTGTATTTTCATCTGGTTTTATTATTTATATATTTAATTCTATAATATCTGAAATGTATGCCCAGGGGAGGGGGGAAGAAAAAGAAAGACGTTATTCAGCAAGCTGAAGCAGTAACTTTACAAAGAAATCAATATCTTGTTTTGTTTTGCTTTGTCAAAAAACCTTCAGAGATGTTAGCTTGAAAATAAAATCATACCTTCTCTCATTGGGAGGCTATTTTGTTCTTCTTTTAATATGAAGTGACTTTTGCTCGTTACCATTTATTTATTTATAATTCAATTAATTAACATATAATGTATTATTGGTTTCAGAGGTACAGGTCTGTGATTCATCAGTCTTATATACTACCCAGTGCTCATTACATCACATGCCCTCCTTAATGTCCATCAATTAAAATAATAATTCTGCATTGTCAGTCTAGCATTAGTTTTATTATACTACATGGAGCTGCATTTGCTCTCTGTCTTGAAGAATAGGGGGTGCCCTGGTGGAGTAGATTCTATGGGTACTTAACTAATTTACTCAATCCAGGGTAAGTAATTTCATTAATCAAATGACTTTAATAAGACCATTACTTTTTTTAACGTTCAAAAAATTGAGATATGACCCACATGGCATAAAATTCACCCTTTCAAAGCATACAATTTAGTGGTTTTCAGCATATACACAAAGTTTGGCAACCATGACCACTATCTAATTACAGAACATTTCCATCACCCCAGAAAGAAACCCTATAACCGTTAGCAATCACTCCCCATTCCTCTTTTCCTCCCAGCCACTGGCAACCATTAATCTACTATCTTTCCCTGAGGATTTACCTGTTCTGAACATTTTATAAAAATGGAATCATATAATTTGTGGCTTTTTGTGTCTGTCTTCTTCTGCTTAGCATAATATTTTCTGAAGTTTCATCTATGTTGTAGCATATATGAGTACTTTATTCTTTTCGATAGCTAAATAATATTTCATTGTATGGATATACAGTAGTCCTGCCTTATCTATGGTTGATATATTCTAAGACCCCCAGTGGATTCCTGAAACTGTAGATCGTACTGAATTCTATATAAACTATGTTTTCTCTATACATATGTGATAAAGTTTAACTTATAAGTTAGACACAGTAAGAGATTAATGACAATAACCAATAATAAACTAGGACAATTCTAGAAATATACTGTAATAAAAGTTATGTGAATGTGATCTCTCTTAAAACATCGTATGGTACTATACTCACTCTTCCTGTGATCATGTGAGATGATAAAATGCATATATGACGAGCTGGATGTGGTGATGATGTAGGCATTATGGTGTAGTATTAGGCTGCTATTGACCCAACAATAAATCACTAGGAGGATCATCTGCTTCCAGACCATGGTAGACTTCAGGTAACTGAAACCATGGGAAGTTAACCGAGGGTAAGGGAGGGGGGGTGGCTACTGTACCACATTTTGTTTATCCATTCATCTACTGATGGACATTCAGATTATTTCCTCTTTTTGGCTATTACGAATTATGTTGGTATCAACATTGTGCAACCTTGTACAAGGTTCTGTATGGACATGTGTTTTCACTTCTCTTGGGTATATACCCAGGAGTGGAATTGATGGATTATAGGGGAACTTTATGTTTAGTTTTTTGAGGAATTGCCAAAGTGTTTAGCATTTGTATCATTTTACAATCCCGCCAGCAATGTGTGAGGGTTCTAATTTCTCCACATTCTCAGCAACGCTTATCATCCCTAATTTTGATCGTGGCCATCCTGGTGGGTGTGAAGTGGTGTCTCACTGTGGTATTGATTTGCATTTCCCCAATGACTAATGATATTGAACATCTTTTCATGTGCTTATTATTTGTATATCTTTGGAGAAATGTCTATTCAGATCCTTTCCCCATTTTTAAGTTGGGTTATTTGTCTTTTTATTGTTGGTAGCGTTGTGTGAATTTTTTAATAAATTCTGGCTACAAGTCTGTTATTGGATATGTAATTTGTATTGTAGCTTTGTAGTAATTTTTGAAATCAGGAAGTTTCAAATTCAACGTAGAGTCCTCCAATTTTGTTCTTTTTCAAGTTAGTTGTGGTTATTCTGCATTCCTTGCGTTTTGGCAATTTCTACAAAAAGCGTTTGGAAAAGGATTGTGTTGAATATGTAGATCAATTTAGAAAGTATGGGCCATCTTATCATCTTCCAACCCATGAACATGGACTGTCTTTCTTTTTATTTCCATCTTCCTTAATTTCCCTCAAGGATGTTTTGTTTTGTACTTTTTATTGTAGAAGTCTTACTCTTCTTTTGTGCAGTTTATTTCTAAGTATTTTATTCTTTCTGATACTATTGTAAATGAATTCATTTTCTTCATTTCACTTTAATTGCTAATGCATAGAAATACAAATAATGTCTGTGTATTGATCCTCTGTTCTGCAACCTTGCCAAACTTCTTTTGGGTTCTGATTTGTTTTGTAGATTCCTTAGGATTTTTTTGTATACAAGATGATGTTGTCTGTGAATAGAGGTAGTTTTACTTCTTCCTTTCCAGTCTACATGCCTTTTATTTCTTTTTATTGCCTAATTGTCCTGGCTAGAACCTCCACTACAATGTTAAGTAAAAGTTGCAAGAGCAGACATCCTTGTCTTGTTCTTGATCTTAAGGGGAAGACTTTTAGTCTTTCACTGTCAAGTATGATGTCATCTGTGGATTTTTCACGGATGTTCTTTATAAGGTTGAGGAAATCCCCTTCTATTCCCCTTTTGTTGAGTGTTTTTTCATGGATTGGATTTTATCAGTTGCTTTTTCTGCATCCATAGAGATGATTATGTATTTTTGTCATTTATTTATATATTACATTGATTTTTTCAGCTTTGAGCAATAATTGACAAGTAAAACTGTAAGATGTTTAAAGCACACATCATGATGATTTGATACGTGTATACATCCTGAAAGGATTCCTCCCATTTAGTTAATTAACACATCTATCACCTTACATATTTATCTTTCTTTCTTTTGGGGGGTGAGAACATTTAAGTTCTGTTCTCTTAGAAAATTTTAGTTATACAATACAGTGTTATAACTATAGTCATCATGTTATACATTAGATCCTCAGAACTTATTCATCCTATAGCTTCAAGTTTATGCTCTCTTACCAACTTTTCCCTGATTTCCCCAACCCCCAACCATTAGGCAACACTTTTGCACTCTCTGTTTCTATGAGTTTGACTTTTTTTTTTAAATATCACGTATATGTGATATATAGTATTTGTCTGTCCCATTCATTTCTCTTAGTGTAATGCCCTCAAGGTCCATCCATGTTGTTGCAAACAGCCGGATTTCCTGTTATCCATGACTGAGTCATAATATTCCATTGCATAAATATGTCACATCTTCTTTATTCATCCACTGGTGGAACTTAGGCTGTTTCCCTACCTTGGCTATTGTGAATAATTCTGCAATGGACATGGGAGTATAGATATGTCTTTAATATTCTGTTTTCATTTCCTTTGGATATATACCCAGAAGTTGGATTGCTGGATAATGTGGTAGTTTTATTTATTTTTTTTTTTTTGAAGAACATCCATAGTGTTTTCCATAATGACTGCACCAATTTACATTCCCATAAACAGTGCACAAGTGCACGTCCTTGTCAACACTTATACATTGATTCATTTTTGTATGTTGAACTAACCTTGCATTCTGGAGATGAATCCCCCTTGGTCATGGTGTTTAAGCTTTTTTATATGTTGCTGGATTTGTTTTGCTATTATTTTGTTGAGGATTTTTGTAGCTATAATCATAAAGGATGTTGGTTTGTAGTTTTCTTGTGATAACTTTGACTGGTATTGATATCACATAATGTGATTTCATAGAGCAATTGACAGTGTTTCTCCTCTTTTTTGGAAGAGTTTGTGAAAGATTGGTCTTAATTCTTCTTTAAGCATTTTGTAGAATTCATCAGTGAAGTCATCAAGTCCTAGGCTTTTCATTGTGGGAAGTTTTTTTTAAAAAATACTAATTCAATCTCTTTGGTTTTTTTTAAGATTTTATTTATTTATTTGACAGAGAGAGACATAGCAAGAGACAGAACACAAGCAGGGGGAGTGGGAGAGGAGAAGCAGGCTTAATGCTGAGCAGGGAGCCTGATGAAGGGCTCGATCCCAGGACCCTGAGATCATGACCTGAGCCGAAGGCAGATGCTTAATGACTGAGCCACCCAGGTGCCCCTAATCTCTTTATTTGTTATAGGTCTATTCACTTTTCTATTTCTTCTTGAGTCAGTTCAGTAGTTTGCATCTTCCTAGGAGTTTATCCTTCCATCTAGGTTATCTAATTTGTTGGTATACTGTTGTTTATAGTATTCTTTTGTAATTCTTTTTATTTCTGTAAAGTGAATGATGTTAATGATTTGACCCTTCTTTCTTTTTTTCTAGTTCAGTCTAACTAGGGATTTGTCAATTTTATCTTCTTAAAGAAACAACTTTTGTTTTTGTTGATTTTTCTCAATTTTTCTATTCTCTAATTCATTTATTTCTGTTCTAATCTTTATTTCTTTCCTTCCACTTGTTTTGAGTTTAGTTTGCTATTTTTAAAAAATTCTTCAGGTGAAAGTTAGACTTTGGATTTGAAATCTTTTATCCTTTTTTAAAAGATTTTATTTATTTGAGATAGAGAAAGCGAGAGAGAGCATGTACATGAGTGGGGGGAGGGGCAGCAGGAGAGGGAGAAGCAGGCTCCCCACTGAGAAAAGAACCTAACACTGGGCTGGATCCCAGGACCTTGGGGATTACAATGACTATATTAACTTGTCATAATCTAGTTTGGACTACCAACTTAGTTTTCATAATATATAAAAACTTCCTCTCCTTTGTACTAATATTGTCATACATATTACATCTTTATGTGCTATAAGCCCATCGATACAGCTTTAAAAGTACTGTTTTAAGCTATTGTCTTTTAAATGAATACGAGAAAAAGCTATTTTAAACAAAAAATATATTTGTACGGTCCTTTATATTTTTCTATGTAGTTATCTTTACTGGTGCTCTTTATTTCTTCATGTGGATTCAGATTACTGTCTACTGTCCTTTCATTTCAGCCTGAAAGACTCCCCTTAGTATTTTTTGTAGGGCCATTCTGGTAGCAATGAATTCTCTCAGTTTTTGTCTATCTGAAAGTATTTTAAATTCTCCTTAATTCTTGGAGGACAGTTTTACTGGATATAGAATTCTTGCATGGCAGGACTTTTCTTCTGGAACTTTGAATATGTTATCCCACTGCCTTTTGACCTGCATGGCTCCTTATGAGATCATATGTTCAGGTCAACAGACAAGATGAAAGGTAGCAGAGCTGGCTACTTTCTCATTTCAGTTTCCATTTCTTCACCTTTCACAGAGAAGGGTCATATTCCCTAGTAGCTACAAGAGTCTGGGGGCTACTCTCAAACTTTAGATGCCTGGAGGAGCCTTGAGTCCTGGAAGAGCTTGCAAGTCTACTGGGGGTGGGGGAATATAAGAGAGAGAGAGAGACGGAGAGGGAGAATTATACATTAAAGATCCTGCAAAGAGGAATAAATTAATAGAAAGGGCAATGTCTACTTCTTTAAGTATATTTAAGAAAGGGAAAAAAAAGGAGAGAAAGAAAGAGAGAAGGGAAGGAAAAGAAAAGTTAGACCCCAAAGAATACATACCATATGGTTACATTTATATGAAGTTCAAATAGGCAAAACTAAAGTGAGGATAGAAGTCAAGCTAGTCGTTCTCTTTGGTGGTTTATCTGGGATAGAGCAAGATAGAGGCTTCAGGGAGGCAGGTGGTTTTTTAATCTTGGTGTGCAGGTGTAGACTTGTATACAAATTTATAGAGCTGTCCACTTAAGACCTGTGCATATGTGTCACATCAACCCCCAAAATTTAGGGAAAAAATAATTCTGGAAAGGTATATTCCAGACTATAAATAGTGAGGGGGTAGGAAAAGTAGAATTATGAATGGAAACAGGTTGGGTAATGTCACTATGTCTATCTGTTTGGGGAAAAAAAATTTTTTGCAATGATTGTGTATTAGATAAAAAGGATTTCTATTTTAGAAAAATATTAAATGAATAAATAATTGTTGGGGGAGAGAATGCATCTAATGATCAATTTAGTGCTGGGAGAAGATGAAGATGGAGTAGGGACTCTTTGGGGCAGTGAATGTCATGAAGGGCAGGGGAATTTCACAGCACTTTGGGGAGGATTGTGGTTGTAGGCACTCCCTTCTCCACTGGGCATCATCCTGGGGCCTGGTACTGGCTGTTTCCATTCATGTCTCTTTCCCCTTATGGCTAGGGAAAATCACATTCCCAAACATGGAAAAATGTAAATTGATGGCCTGGATAAGTCCATTGCAGACAGGTTTGACACTGTTTTCTGACCTGGGGTATTAGATAACCCAGCAGGTCTTGGCATACCCATATTCCAGCATTTGTGTTTCCAGTGTGGAATATGGCTCTGGGTTCAGGGCTGATGCTGGGGGTGCCACCCCCACCCACCCCATAAACTGGATCCCTGGGGATCTCACACAAGCCTTCTCTAATCCCTGTAACTCCACCCAGTGACCTGACAACACAAGCTGGTCAGCTTGATGGGCCTATGAAGCCTCTGCCATCATTTTTGATCTAGATGTGAGGAGACCAACCTGTTCATTAAGAGCAGGATTCCAGCAGGAATTGTTGGATGAGATTGTTTTCCCAGTGGGATGGGCCCAATTCTGATGGTGTGCACGTGCCTATACTCATCACCTCATGGATGGACTTGACATTTGTTCTTTTATGAGCTTGCCTGCTTTAGCCTATGTCTCACCACCATGTGATTTTCATGAGAGGAACAAGATAACAGGTGAGCAAAGCTGCTGCGCACAGAGTCCCTCTGGTTTGTATATAACTGCCTACATACTTGTGAAGGAAACACAATAAAGGCAAAGATAGGGAAGGGTAATCTTTCTTGTGACCATGACAATAATTGGCCCTATACACGCTTTAAGGCTTGCCGACAGCTTTCATGAGCTAGATCCCTTCTACTGTCCCAACCCCGCTTTGAAATAGGAGCTATGGTCTAGGTGCTAGAGATGAGGAAATTGAAACTCAGGGAGGTTCAGTTACCCGCCCAAAATCACAAAACCAGTTCAATGATGGAGCAGGACATGTCTCCTGGCTCCTGGCCTAATGCTCTTCCTCTGGTCAACCCGCTCCAGAGTCTGCTGTGCCATAAGGAACAGGAGGTCCTGTTCTGTCTTCTCCTTCCAGTCAGCTGCTGGAAGATCTCATTCAACCCTCACCCCCGGCTTCTCTTCTAAGCCTTTCTTCCTCTGTGCCTCAGTACCGCCATCCCTCCCGCTCCTCCCACTTCTGCAGGTGTGAGGGGCTCAGCAGGGCCCTCTGCTTTGCCACTTATCCTCTGAATGAATCATGTATTGTTACAATGAACATGTATTATTTCTTAATCAAGGGAGCAAAAACATGCCACAAGCTAATATTTCAAGACCACCAATGTCATCCTCAACTTTCATAAGCAAAGGCACTGAAACTCAGACAACATGCCTGGTCCAAGGTCACATGATATGTCACCAGTGGAACTGGCTGAGTCCAGATCTCATGGCTTTTGTCCCCATGGCTCTTCCTCTGGTGCCATGCCTAGGCAAGAGAGTAGTCAGGTTTATCAGTGCTTACCTGGGCAGGAGTTTGGAGTTGGCTGTTTCTCTGTTCCTCTTATAGGTGCCTGAGTTTCCCCTGTGTGACAGGGAGCTGGCAATGCCTGGGGGCAGACAAATTGAAACCAAGAACTACTCCTGTTTTCTTGTTTTTAAAATACAAACACACATCATCATTCCCTTTCCATAAAGAGCCCTTCCCCCCACAGTTTCCAGGAATGTTTTTATTTTTATTTTTTTTTAATTTTGTTTTTTTTAAAGATTTTATTTATTTGACAGAGAGAGAGACAGAGAGGAAAAGCAGGGATGCAGCAGGCAGAGGGAAGGGGAGAAGCAGGCTCCCCTGTAAAGCAGGGATTCTGATGTTGATCTCAGGGCCCTGGGATCATGACCTGAGCTGAAGGCAGACACTTAACTGACTGAGCCAACCAGGCACCCCACCAGGAATGTTTTTATTTTATTTATTTCTTTTTAAAGATTTTATTTATTTGTTTGTCAGAGAGAGAGAGAGAGCACAGGCAGGGGGAGTGACAGGCAGAGGGAGAAGGAGGCTCCCTGCTGAGCAAAGAGCCCAATGCAGGACTTGATCCTAGGACCCTAGGATCATGACCTGAACTGAAGGCAGACACTTAACTGACTGAGCCACCTAGGTGTCCCTCCAGGAATGGTTTTATTTATTTTTTTATAAAGATTTTATTTATTTATTTGACAGAGATAGAGACAGCCAGTGAGAGAGGGACACAAGCAGGGGGAGTGGGAGAGGAAGAAGCAGGCTCATAGCAGAGGAGCCTGACGCGGGTCTCGATCCCATAACGCCAGGATCACGCCCTGAGCCGAAGGCAGACGCTCAACCGCTGTGCCACCCAGGCGCCCCCCAGGAATGTTTTTAAATTGTTGACGCAGCCCATTCATAGGTTCCTTTTGAGACTAAGTTGCCATGCCCCTTAGGCCAATCCAAAAATACTTATGAAAATTAAGGAGATGCTTTTACATGTCCAGTCACACCCTGAATAGCTGAGAGAGCATCTCCATCCAGGATGGCCAGCTAGTTTTCAAGTCTCAGATCCATACAATTGCATTCCCTGGGACCCAACAGAGCCTCTTCCCTGCAGGTTTCCCAAGGCCCCATCAGGGCCCTTCACTGTGCTTGGGCTCATCCAAAGCCATCCATCAACACATGTCTTTTTTTTCTAGGAACTCACAGATTTAAAATCTTAAAATGTGATGAAGGTTATTTTTTTGTTGAGAGTTGACACATAAGTCAGATTCGAGAAAGTTCCCGTCATCTCCAACATGGGACTTTTGTATCACTTCTTCTTCTCTGGCTCCTCCCATTCCCTCTGAGGTCTGTTCTTCATGGGCATTTGGTCATATGGGCCATATTCAAACTTTCATACCTACCAGGCAGGGACTTTTTCAAAAGGACTTCATTAGGGTTTTGGCATTGTTGCCTTGAACACGAGTGGGGTTTTGTTCTTTCAGTTGTGTTGAAGTGAATTGACTCTGTACCTTCACCTGGAGTTGGAGTCACAGATGAAGCCCCATAGGCTTTGCTGACATATGGAATAAAAATGAAATGATGATTTGAACCATAAAGGGAGTTTCTTTTTCTGTACTAGGAAGTGTTCATATTTATTTTAGAAGATGATTAAGGTGTCCTCATTATGCAGGAGCTTATCATGTGAGGAAGGTGACCTTTCCAAAGATCAGAACATTTGGGAGCCTCCTGCAGTGCAGAATCAGGGGGAGACTCTGCACCCCTTGGGGAAAGCAGGGGTCTTAGAATGATAGGAGCACATGGAGCTCAGCTGGTGTTTGTCAGGACCTCCTCTGTCCCTCCTCTGAGGCAGGGTCCTATCAAGGGTGTTCATCGATTCGGTAATAAGGTCCCCATGATGTAAGAGCTGGTGATGGAGAAGGGAACTGGGGAGAAGCAGGATCAGGTGGCACAGTGTTTCAGGAAGCTTTCTGAAGGGAGGCAGGGCTGGAGAAGGCTCTTGACTGAGTGAGGTTCAGAAAAGCAGAAAGGAGTTCGGGGGAGTGGAACACAGCATAGTCCCCAGCTATGGCGGTACCTGGAGGATTTCTGTGAGGAGAGGGAGCCCAGTCTGTATAGTTCTGGAAGGTCTGCCAGGGTACTCTAGGCAATTTTAATGATTGCTTCAGATACTCTGCAACCTGGAAAAGGAATAAAAGTGTGTCACTCGGCCAGTTGTGCTCAGACCGGTCAGGGCTGCCTGTGAGTAGACTGAGGGAGTGTCCCAGCCGAGCATCTCACACCCACCCCCTTCAGCCAAGGCACCTCTGCCTGTATCTGGTGAACTTCTACCCAGAATTTCACTTGAAAAAAGAGATGTGTTGCGAATAAAAATGTTGGAATTCACCAAGCTGTCATCGCACCTTAAATATAGGGAAGCTGAGGCTCAGAGGAGGAAGGCAACTCCTTTCTATTTTTTTAAAAAAGATTTTATTTATTTATTAGAGAGAGAAAGAGAGATCACAAGCTGGAGGAAGGGATAGAGGGAGAAACAGACTTCCCGTTGAGCAGGGAGCCCAATGAGGGACTCGATCTCAGGACCCTGGGATCATGACCTGAGCAGACGCTTAACCAACTGAGCTACCCAGGTGCCCCAACTCATTTCTAGGTTTTACAGCTAGTCAGACACAGCTTCTAGATCAACAGAGCTTCTAGGTCGTACAGCTCCTATTAACATCTGATCCAGTAATCTCATACAGCCACACCCCACCAGCATGTTCAAAAATAAAATGGCAAGCAACATTAAAGAAGAGAATAACTTTGTTTGAGTTTCTTTTGAGAAGAATGAGTCTTGTCAGAAGTAGAAAATTATTCTGACAAAATCACTTTCAGTCTTCAAAATGTTTTCAAATAAAAGGTGTTGACTTTCTAAAAAATACATTTTTTAGTTCTGTATAACATGGCAATGGAATGTCATGGCTCTTTTATAACTGTGCATACAACAGCGTTCAGGTAAATTAACAAGATTCAGGGTACAAGTAGCTTAGATGGGGTTGCCGAAAGAATAAACTTGTCTTCCTAATTGTCAATCATATTTAAATCCTCAAGTATGTCAAACTCCAATGCCACAGTAATTTAAGAGAGAATAACTCCAGAAATGATGTCGATGGAGTAGTTTTCCAGTTTGGCTGGTAAGACTGGAAACAGTTTGTAATTGCAATCCTGTGCTCTTGGGAGCTATCCATTAAACACTTCATCGTCTCAGATATTTAAAGGATAAAAAACATCTCTTGCTTCTGAATCCGAGGTCAACGATTCTGCCAAGACATAAGCTAAAAGAACAAAGCCCTCCAAGGTTGAACTGAAACCACTAGAATATAACCTGAAATGTAATCGTTCTTACTTCTGCTAAGTTTTTTCTATTACCAATAGCTTGCAGCTGTTACTCTCAATATAAGCCTGTCATAATTCTGAAGTTATCTTGGTGTTTCAAAGTTATGTCTACTGCAGGAGGCACAAGCTCAAAACCAGGTAGGCATGGAAAAAGATACACGATAGGTGTGTGATAACTAGGGACCTGCCTTCCTTCTGTGGGGTAGGGGACATCTGCTGTTCCTTCCAGCTGACTGTTTGTCACATGGGAATGTAGGACTGGTGTTGCCATCCCTTGTAATTCTTCAAAAGAGGCCAAAAATTCATATTTGTTAAGTGTCATGTCTTCATTTTTCAACATTGGCAACGATTCGGTTTTTCTTTTGTTTCTTCGTTTTTGTATCACTGGGCAGCCCAGAATTAGTATTCAGCCCTGTAGCCAACATTCTTTTATTGCTAAATAGAATATGACATGGCTGAATTGCTGAAGGATCTTCGTAAGGGATGCTCATCAAGTCCTCTTTTTTCTTTCCTCCTTCATCTAAAGCATTGTTTGCAGTTTGAGCTCGTGTGTTAGCATCATTTCCCCCACAAACAAAAGTCCGAAGGGTCCTGAGGCTCCCCACCAACTACTTCTGCTTTTTCTCATGAAGCTGTGAGTTTAGGCAGTTAGTTCTTTGTGCTCTTTGTCCTAGAGATAAGTGACAAGCATGAATTGCATGATTTCTGAATGTGATTTTTCATTTCACATGTTAAGGAATTAGGGAAACTTACACTGAAAAATGCCCATGTATTTGAGGGGCGCGAGCCCAGGCTGGTTGTGGCATGAGCAAAGGGGTAGAGGTGCTGGAGCTCCAGCTTCAGAGAGCCTGAAGGTGTTCTAGAACTGTGCTGTCCCACACAGTAGCCCCTGGCCACACACAGGACTGTTGGACATTGGAATGTGGCTTGCACGAATTGAGATGTGTTGTAAGTATAAAAGACTGGATTGGGAAACAGTATGGAAAAAAGAAAACATATCTCATTCTTTATATTGATCACATATTAAAATGATAATATTTTAGTTGCGTTAGGTAAGTAAAATATTAAAATTAATTTTACCTGTTTATTTTTATGTTTTAATCTGGCTACTAGAAAATGATTATCTTCTACTGGGTAGTCATGCCCTAAAACAGGGGTCTGCAAACCTTTTCTGCAAAGGTCCAGGTAGTAAATATTTTCGGTTCCTCAGGCCATAAGGTCTTTGTTGTAACCGTTCTCTGCCATTCTAGTGCAGAAGTAGCCGTAGACAACAAAAACAGACACATAGACCAATGGAACAGAATAGAGACCACAGAAATGGACCCTCGGCTCTATGGGCAACTAATCTTTGACAAAGCAGGAAAAAACATCCAGTGGAAAAAAGACAGTCTCTTCAATAAATGGTGCTGGGAAAATTGGACAGCTATATGCAAAAGAATGAAACTTGGCCACTCTCTCACACCATACACAAAGATAAACTCCAAATGGATGAAAGACCTCGATGTGAGACAGGAATCCATCAAAATCCTAGAGGAGAACGTAGGCTATATAACGTCTTTGACATCAGCCACAGCAACTTTTTTAATAACACATCTCCAAAGGCAAGAGAAACAAAAGATAAAATGAACTTGTGGGACTTCATCAAGATAAAAAGCTTCTGCAACAACCAAGAAAACAGTCAAAAAAACCAAGAGGCAGCCCACNCACAATGCCGGATTTCGAGCTGTACTACAAAGCTGTGATCACAAAGACAGCATGGTACTGGCACAAAAACAGACACATCGACCAATGGAACAGAATAGAGAACCCAGAAATGGACCCTCGGCTCTTTGGGCAACTAATCTTTGATAAAGCAGGAAAAAACATCCGGTGGAAAAAAGACAGTCTCTTCAATAAATGGTGCTGGGAAAATTGGACAGCTACATGCAAAAGAATGAAACTTGACCACTCTCTCACACCATACACAAAAATAAACTCCAAATGGATGAAAGACCTCAATGTGAGACAGGAATCCATCAAAATTCTAGAGGAGAACATAGGCAACAACTTCTATGACATCGGCCAGAGCAACCTTTTTCACGACACATCGCCAAAGGCAAGAGAAATAAAAGATAAAATGAACTTATGGGACTTTATCAGGATAAAGAGCTTCTGCACAGCCAAGAAAACAGTCAAAAAAACCAAGAGGCAGCCCATGGAATGGGAGAAGATATATGCAAATGACACTACAGATAAAAGACTGGTATCCAAGATCTACAAAGAACTTCTCAAACTCAATATACAAGAAACAAATAAACAAATCATAAAATGGGCAGAAGATATGAACAGACACTTTTCCAATGAAGACATACAAATGGCTAACAGACACATGAAAAAATGTTCAAAATCATTAGCCATCAGGGAAATTCAAATCAAAACCACACTGAGATACCACCTTACGCCAGTTAGAATGGCAAAGATAGACAAGGCAAGAAACAACAATTGTTGGAGAGGATGTGGAGAAAGGGGATCCCTCCTACATTGTTGGTGGGAATGCAAGTTGGTACAGCCACTCTGGAAAACAGTGTGGAGGTCCCTTAAAAAGTTAAAAATTGAACTACCCTATGACCCAGCCATTGCACTACTGGGTGTTTACCCCAAAGATACAGACGTAGTAAAGAGAAGGGCCATATGCACCCCAATGTTCATAGCTGCATTGTCCACAATAGCCAAATCATGGAAGGAGCCGAGATGCCCTTCAACAGATGACTGGATNATGAATTAAGAAGATGTGGTCCATATATACAATGGAATATTTACTCAGCTATCAGAAAGAACGATTACCCAACATTTGCAACAACATGGAGGGTCTGGAGGAGATTATGGTAAGTGAAATAAGTCAAGCAGAGAAAGACAATTATCATATGGTTTCACTTATTTATGGAACATAAGAAATAGGATGATCGGTAGGGGAAGAAAGGGATAAAGAAAAGGGGGGTAATCAGAAGGGGGAATGAAACATGAGAGACTATGGACTATGAGAAACAAACTGAAGACTTCAGAGGGGAGGGGGTGGGGGAATGGGATAGACTGGTGATGGGTAGTAAGGAGGGCACGTATTGCATGGTGCACTGGGTGTTATACGCAACTAATGANGGCAGGAGAAGGAAGCGAAGAATGAAGGGGGGTAAACGGGAATGAACCATGAGAGCCTATGGACTCTGGGAAACAAACTGAGGGCTTCAGAGGGGAGGCGGGTGGGGGACTGGGATAGGCCTGTGACGGATATTAAGGAGGGCGTATATTACATGGAGCACTGGGTGTTATGCACAAATAATGAATCATGGGACACTACATCAAAAACTAAGGATGTACTGTATGGTGACTAACATAACATAATAAAAATTATTAAAAAAAAAAAGAACTAACCATAGACAATATGTAAATGAATAGGTGTGGCTGTGTTGCAATAAATCTTATTTACAAAAACAGGTGGAGGCAGATTTGCTGACTGCTGCTTAATGAGAAGATAAAGACCAGTGGGAAAGAGGGGATGGGGTCGCTTCTGACGGTCTGGTGGCATGCTGTTTGTTGCTCTGGGTGCTGGTGAAGCGGGTCTGCTAGCTTTTTGAAAGTTCATTGGCTGTTTATGTGTCATTTCTGTGTTTTTTCATACATACATTATACTTCAAGAGAAAGCTGACTTACAAGCCAGGGATTTGATCTATCTATTCTTGTCAATCAGTGACAAACATCTTCCCACTTTAAGAGTGACATCACTTTTCCTATTCTCCACTGGTAGACAACCATTTAGTTGCCCCACATAATCTGCTTTCCCCCCAAGTATCTGTAATGCCCATCTTACCATACATTCATTCTGTCTAACAGTCACTGCCTTTGGGAGAATTGTACAAGGACAAAAGTCAAACCCCCTGGCCATTTGGGGAGGTGGAAGGGGACAGAATTCGCTGGATTGCAAAAGCTGAAGCTGTATTAGGGCTGCATATGCTTAAGCCACCAGATTTTGCCAATTAAAAAAAAAATTCTGGTTCCCTATGAGCTCATCCTGTCTGCAGAATGAATAAATGGATTTAATATTTTGTCATTTAAATATAGACAGTCAGCGAAGTATGACTTTTCCTTCTGGACCTCGATGCTGACCAATGATCAAGGCACTTGTGTGTGCATGCCTGATCAGATCTAAGGAGAGAGCCAGGAAGACGGGGTCCAGGGTCTGGGCACGGGAACTCATCACACACCCGGGTTCAGTAGCTGAGAGAATGTCTTTATACCCCCAGCTCTTTGCTTCTCCGCTGCCTCGAAGTTGCAGAGAGAGGGCTTCCAGAAGTGGAAACATTTTTAAATAAATCTTTTAACTTTTCGCCTGTGGATACAGCTGCATTGACACAAAGCCACGTTTGAGGCATGATGTCTCGGAAGCCTGGCACCACGGAGTGTTTTTCTACTGGGACCCATAATGGCTGGCTTTTAAGAGTGGTCCTGTGTTCAGTTTTATCAATGTGGTGCTTGAATTGGGCCTTCAGCTGACCTCCAAAAGGAAATAGTTTTAAAAGGAAGAATTTTAAGTCTGCCAAGAGTCAGATAATGGCACAGCAGAGAAAAAAGCAAGGGTTTTGTGTGTTTTATATTAAAATACAAGTCTCTTAATGCCTCAAAACAGCAGCCTCTAGAAAATGTGCAGCTTAATATATCAGGCTAGAAATTACACTTTTAAAGACCAAAATTTTTCCTCTTTGTTCCTTGTGATTTATTGGAAAGAAACAAGTTCTTTCCTCCTGAACCTCCTTCTACCTTTATTTTTGGTTTTATACAAGTGACTGTTGTCCTCAAAGTAAATTTCAGAGCACTCTGAAAAAGTCCCTGCTGTGTTCATAGCCTCATGCCTGAGGAGCTTTTAGCCTGGACACCCTGCAAAAATGTGCCTTGACCATAAGGGCCATTAACGTTTGGCTAATTCTGTATGATCAACTTCTTTCCCACCTGCACATCCTTCTTTTTTCCCAAAGAATAATCTAGTTTTTTAAAGATTTTATTTATTTGAGAGAGAGAGAGCACTAGAGAGAGAGAACAAGCACAAGTGGGGGGCAGAGGGAGGGGGAGGAGCAGACCCCACTGAGGAGAGTCTGATGCAAGACTTGATCCCAGGACCCTGGGATCATGACCTGAGCCAAAGGCAGATGCTTAACTGACAGAGACACCCAGGCGTCCCCCCTCCAAAGCATAATCTAGTGAGGACCCTAGAAGACAAGGGGATGGGTTTTTTCATTGTGTCAGCACATCGGGTGTGGCTCAGTGGAGGCTGTAATTTCTCCTCAGGGTGATCATTTGTAAGGAGAAATACTGTGTATCCCCCTCATCAGTGTGGACTCTGGCTGGATGCTAGACAGGGGACAAAAGCCACCATTGCAAATCATTTTAGGGGAAATGTGATCTAGATTCTCACAAACCAGTCGTTCATGATGGTCACCTACTTTCTGTTTGTAGCAGCCACATGAGCAACTGGAGCTGCAAGGAACAGCTGAGGCAACTAGTAAAGGAGATCTGGGGACCCTGAGTTCAGTGGGATTGCCATGTACATTTTATCACCGGACACGTGTCTCTGGTGCGCTATGTCCTGTTCCAGGAAGTTCTCAGGGGGTGCACACTGGGGTTTGAAATGGCTGGCGGAAGGGAGTTTTCCTGCACTGCAGTCTGACCCTGCACTCCAGGCCTGCTGGCAACCAGGACAATGAGAGAGGACAGTGAAGCAAGGAAGGCAAAGCCCAAGCCCGAGGTAGATGAGATGAAAGTGAGGAACCAGAGGGTGCGGGGCTGATACTGGGCCACACAGGGTCCAGTCCCTGAGGGAGGAAGGATTTGAGTTTCAGTAGTTCTAGACACAGGTAAAGTTGGGGCCAGGTATAGAGGGAGATGCCTGGGGCAAGTTTCCAGCCACTAGGGGGGACTTCTCAGGTGCCAGAGATCCAGAGGGACAAAAAACTCTGGGCTCCCAAGAGTTCTGGGGTGGGGTGACTGCATGTAGTTGGTGGACACTGTGGCAGCTTCAAAGAGAATGGCTAGGATGGTGGGTTAGTGAGCTGTGGTCTCAATAATGCTGCCTAACAAAGGACCCCCAAACTCAGAGGCAAACAACCTCAAGGATTTCTTTCTTGCTGTCACATCTGCAGGTGGGCTGAAGCTCAGCTGATCTGGGCTGGGCTCAGTGGGGTTTGTCTTCAAGATATGTATTGGGTCAGGTCCTCTCCGTTTGACTCTCATCTTCCTGGGCTTTCTGGGATGTGTTCTTATAGCCGTGGCAGAGGCACTGGCCTGCAAACCCAACTGCAAATGCTCACATCACTTATTCTGTTAGCCAAGGCAGGTTACATCACCAAGCCCAACATCAAGGGGACAAGGAAATAGACTCTGCCTCTGCTGAAGGGAACTGCACAGTCATGTGACAAAGTGTGTGAGTAGAGAGAGGGGTAAAGAACTGCAGGTGAGTTACATGATCAAATCAATTTTTTTCCAGCTCGTGTACTTTTTTTTTAAGACTTTATTTTTAAGTAATCTCTCCACTCAGCGTGGGGTTTGAACTCATGACCCTGAGATCAAGAGTCACACACTGCACCAACTGAGCCAACCAGGCACCCCCGCTGCTCAGGATGGATTCCGTGAACTAAACTCACACAGCTTGTGATTAAGTCAGAATGCCAATTTATTGATTTGTGATGAGAAACCTAAATATGCTGTGGACTAGGTAACTCCTGTTGTCCACTCAGTGTACTCTTCTTGTAGGAAAGCTACTTAGAGCATCAAATCATACTCCAGTTTTGCTTATAAACATGGCAACAGAGCAAAGGGCATTGGTTGGGGAGCTTAATGGCTTGAGTTATCCAGGTCTGCTCTCCAGTGGAGACCTCCATCTCCACAACAGGAAGATTCCTGCCAAAGGGGTACTTGGGCAGGTCACCCCCCTTTAGATGGAGATGTGCCAACTTACTTTTTTGCACTACTTTTTCTAACCTCTTCTCTGATCATTAATAACCTACATTCTTTCTTAGATACAACGTAACTGACTCAACCATAGCTTTAGAGATAATAATGAAATTATTCCTCAGTGACTATCAACTGATACCACATTGAGAATTAGGGCATTTGTCAAGACTCCCCAGCCACCCAAGCGCTGATTATTGCTTAGGACAAGGTGCTTTACATATTCATTAATAACTCTGAAATTGCAATGGGCATCTTAGCATCTTTTTGGGCCACATGGTCGTGAGACAGTTGTCATTTCCTGTGTGTGTAACTTGCTTATTATTCTCGGGGGAATCACTGGATAGTGCTGGCCTCAACATTTCAGTCAACAAAGTATTTAAGGACCACTTGAGGAAGAAATAAGAGTCTAGGTTTTCGTCTGAAAATCTTCCATTGACCCCTATGCAAGATCAAGGAAATACCAGCATTAGACTTACACATTTGATGTGGGAGAAACTAGGGAGAAAACCCAAGATACAGTAACAGAGCACTCTAAAGAGATTGTGCACAAAAATGCTCTTGAAAGATTAGGCTCTGGATATGAAGTAGTTTTAGGATTATATTAATCAACCTATCTGCTTATTTTTTCCTTTTAATTTATGCTGAAAATGACATATGATAGCACTGTTTGTCTAAATAAGGTTTCTAGCTTTTAAAGCCTCTTTCAATAAGATTAAAATAAATCCAAAAGAAATAGAAAGCATCGTGTCATGGTTTAATTATCAATGTCTGTCCTACTAGATGGTATGTAAAATAATCGTGGTCTTAACTCAATGATGATTTAGATGCTGTCAAATTGGTATTTTTCCACTGGAGTATTCTATTGACCGGCCATCAAAAATGGAACTAGAACCATGAATGGAGTAACTCCAGACCTGCAGGGTGGCTAATAATGAAGAAACAGGAAGAGAAACCGCTCTTTGGCTTTTTATAGCCTTTATGTATAATGGGGTATTTTAGCACTATCCATCCTCATTTTTTAAAATTATTTATTAGGGTATAATTTTCACACAGTAAAAGTAAAATCTTAGATGTACAGCTCAGTAAACTTTGCAGACAGAGCTCTGTAGCATACCACCGCTGTAGCTACCACTCAGATTAAGGTGTAGAGCATCTGTATCACTGTGGGTAGTTTGTCAATAACATTCCCAAATGAGAATGGCCATTTTTCAGATATTTGTCATCATAGATTCATTTTAGCTAATCTGTGACATAAAATACATACACTTTTGTGACTGGCCCCTCTTGCTCAACATGTTTTTGAGATTCACCCATCTTATGATGGATGCTTTTAAGTCCTGGGTATTTATGCATTATATGAATGTACCACAATTTATTTATCCATTCTCCTATTAATGGATATTTAAGTTGTTTCTAGTTTGAGCTACTATGGAATGAAGTTGCCGTGAATATTCTTGTACGTATGTCTTTTTGTAGACACATGCACTCATTTATCCTGAAGTAGCATTCCTCATGACAGGTTGGGCATAGATATCAGTAGACATTCCAGTTTTCCAAAGTAGTTGGACCAAATTTTACTCCTACCAGCAGTGTGTGAGAGTTCCAGTTGCTCCACATCCCTGCCAACACTTGATGTAACAGCCTTTTATCTATTCAGCTGGTGACATGAGTGTATCTCATTATGGTTTTAGTTGAGATTTTCCTGATGAAAAACAATATTGAACACCTTTTTTATGCTTTAGACTTGTATATTCTCTTTAGTGAAGGGCCCATTCATGTCTTTGCTCCTTTTAAAAATTTCTTTTCTTTTCCTAATTGGTTTTCAAGTTAAAAAATAATCTTTGTTAGATATATGTACTTAGAATATCTTTTTTTAAATTTCATTTATTTATTTGACAGAGAGAGAGAAATAGCCAGCGAGAGAGGGAACACAAGCAAGGGGAGTGGGAGAGGAAGAAGCAGGCTCCCAGCAGAGGAGCCTGATGTGGGGCTCGATCCCAGGACTCTGGGATCACGCCCTGAGCCGAAGGCAGACGCTTAATGACTGAGCCACCCAGGCGCCCCTGTACTTAGAATATCTTTTCCCATCCTATGAGTTGTCCATTCACTTTTTAATGATGTGTTTTGTGGAACAGTGTTTCTAATTTTAATGAAGTCTAATTTATCTTTTTTGCATTTGTATATTGTATATCCTTTTAAAATGTTGTTGTTGTTGTTGAGATAGTTCTTGCTTTTTATGTCCTGGTTAAGAAATCTTTGCCTACCCCTTACTTCCCTGGTCTGATAACCTATTTCCCATGCCAGTTCAGTTGCATGCCAAAGTCAATGTATTTTCTTGAGAATAGAAATCAAGTCAGGCTAAATCTGGGTGAAGCAGGAAATTCCAGAGTTCAAGTTAGGAAGGTGAAATCAGCAGATGTGCAGAATAGATTGAAGCAGAAAGAGGCCCAACACAGTTCGGTTTTTGGTCCAAAGAAAGATGAATTCTAGAGGCTTTGTGGTTGGGTGAGCAGATAATTAACTGTGTTGCTGTCTAGCCCACATTGTATCTCTTCGAGTATTTTGAGTGTCTTGTCAGACTCCTTCGTAAAATTAAACTCTTCAATGTTCACAGCTTCTGATTTATTGCTTAGAAACATTAAAAGGTTGACAAATTTCATGTTTTAGGGACATGATGTTAATGTCTAGTGGCCATCATTTTTCTTCTAAGTGCTCAAAACCCATTATCTTAATAATCCTTTCTTGACCATATTCAGGAAATAAAACCTCCACTTAGAATAACATTTATCCATCCCAAATCCTCTCACTCTTCCCCCATTTTTTATAAGTTTTCCTAAAAAAGATCCATGTCAATAATTCCATGATCTCATCTGTTTTCCTACAGTCCTGGGTAAATGTTTGGGTTTGCTTGTCATAATGAGACCCTGGCAGGTCCTGGACAGAACTGCCCAGGCAGAGGGGATGAGTGCCAAGTGGGAGTCAGCAGGAAGCACAGGACATGGTAGGAAGAAGGCAGGGCAGCTGTAAACTCTGTGTGGGACAGAAACTTATGTCCCAAAGTAGGGTTAAGATCAGGTAGCAGCAGCTGAGCTGAGACCCCACCACTCAGGAGATGATCTCTGGAGGCCATAGTTCTGTGAGACTTTCCTGGGAAGGGAGAATAGCTGTGCAGTGAGAACATATCTCCCTGCCAGCCTATTCCAACAGTTTTAGCCTTAGAATGTTGGGACAACAGAAATGGAGCTGAGTTTCCTAAGGGGTGGTAATTGGCAGGAACAAGATGGGAGTGGCCACTTAACATCTAAGCAGGTGAACTGGATGAGGCTGCAGAGATGTCCTTGGCAGTCCACCCTCAAGATAGGGTAGATGAGCATGGTGTAGTAGAGAGGACTGTTGGGAGTTGAACATACCTGGTTCTAATACTGGCTCTACTACCTGTTAATTGTAGGACACTAGGCAGGATGATACTTCCATTCTAAGATTAACAAGAGGACCAAATAGGGTAGTATGTATAAAATGGTAATTTTCCGGGGTGCCTGGGTGGCTCAGTTGTTAAGCATCTGCCTTTGCCTCGGGTCATGATCCCGGCATTCTGGGATCAAGCCCCGCATCGGGCTCCCTTCTCTGCAGGAAGCCTGCTTCTCCCTCTCCCTCTCCCACTCCCCCTGCTTGCGTTCCCTCTCTAGCTGCCTCTCTCTTTGTCAAATAAATAAATAAAATCTTTACCAAAAAAATGCTAACTTCCCCCAGTTTCCTCCTACTTTTTCCCTATGCTCCACCCAATGGATAGCTATCAGTCATTATCTTTCTTGCCCACTTTGCAGCACTGGCTCAATTGAACAGTCATAATATTTTGAAATAAAACCTTCTCTTGGCTCCGAAGTAGATCTTCCTGTTCCATGATGACAGTCACCATGTTGTATACATCTTCTAGGGCTGCCATAACAACATACCACAGATGTAGGTGGTTTAAACAACATAATTCATCTTCTCACATTTCTGGAGACTGGAAGTCCAAGTTCAAGGTACTCGCAGGATAGGATTCTTCTGAAGCGTCTCTCCTGAGTTTGCAAATGGCTGTCCTCTTGCTGCCTCTTCATTGTGTTTCCTCTGTGTGAGTGCATCCCTGGTGTCTCTCTGTGTATTCCTTCTCTTCTTATAAGATCAGAGGGATTAGGGCCCAGCTTAAGAGCTTCATTTTAACTCATTTGCCTCTTTGAAGGCCCTATTTCCAAATATAGTTACATTCTGAGGTATGGGCTTTAGAGCCTCAATATACAAATTTTGAAGGACAAAATTTAGTCCATAGCACATATGTGTGCTGACAAATCCCACACTTGTTTTTCCAGCATGTACCCCCCTCTCTTTAAAAGCTAGATCCATTGATGTACCTGCCTCCAGACCTTTCCTCCTAGATGTCCTTCTGTCAACTCAAACCGAACAATTCCAAAATCCAATGCATCATCTTTTCCCTAAGTCCTTCCCTTTCTTGCTAATTTATGGATTCATATAGGGAGCACTTCTTATATGAGTCTTATCAATTTGTTGGATCTATTTGAATAGGAAAAACCAAGAAGACCAACATGTATGTACAAGGAGAGGGGTAGTATAAAATGCAGCATGGTTTAAGCATGTAACCTCTGGGGTCCTCACTTATCTCTACCACTTACTCCCTATTGACTTGGAGAATGTTATTTCACTTTTTTATGCCCCATTTCAGGCTGATTACTATGCCAACCTCTCTTGGATGTCGTGAGAATTACATGAGTCTGTGTACCCACTCTGGTACTTTAGGCCTTATCTGTTCCGTTCATACCAGCCTGCCTTCTGGCTCCTAGCATTTGCATCTCTCTGCCAAAAGAGAATAGGAGCAGCCCTCAACCAATGACTGATGACTGTTGGTGTATAAATACCCCAGCTCCCTCACCCTTTCAGATGGGAATCACTCAAAAGCTTGTGTTTCATGCTGTTTGCCAGAGTTTCTGTGAAATTAAACTCCAGTGAAATTGGCTTGAAAAGTATCCTCTCCTTCTGTGTCTCACTCTCCATTCACCCTTGAATCCCTGTCTCAGGATTTGCTTCTGAGAGATCCCAAACCATGAAAGTATGCTATGGGCTGAATGTGTCCCCTCAAAAATTGTATATTTGAAATCCTGATGCCCAAGGTGGTGGTATTAGGAGGTGGGGCCTTTGGAAATTGCAGCAGTCGTGGGAGTGGAGCCCTCATAAATGGGATTAGTGCTCTTATAAAAGAGACCCGGCAGAGCTCCCCAACCCCTTCTTCTATGTGAGGATACAACAAGAAATTTGCAACCAGGAGAGGGCCCTCGTCCAAACCGTGCTGGCAGCCTGATCTAGCACTTTCAACCTCCAGAGCTGTGAGCAATAAATTTTTGTTGTTTGTAATAACTGTGATACAGTATGTAAAAGCTTGGCTCAGTGCCTAGCATCTAGCAAGTGCTCAGAAATGTTGTTTCTGCCATTATCTAGTTGTTGTTCATCTATAGAAAGCAAAGATGCCCCTGGGTGGGAAAGCAATCTTCTCCATGTTGCAGAAAGAAGTCCTGTGTGGCCATCATGAGGCTGTGAGAGCCCAGCTAATAATGGTCAGTTTATAACCTGTGTTCGTTCTCAGTGGGGGCTCTACTGGCCCTACTGAGCCAAATGTTGTTTGGTGGGGGTGGGTAATGACAACGAATCTTAGTCTTTCTATGTATAAATCACAGATACCTATGACATATAAACAAATATACAGTATATTTGTAAAATTAAAATTGAATGAGAGGGTCATTAGGAGAAAATGTCAAAAGAAGCCCCCGAAAGGGGAGCAAGGACAATAAAGACAAGAACCCCGCTGGTTTATAATAGGCAAAAAAGTTCCTATTGACATTACCCTGGCTTTGGACCATCCTGGGTGGCACTGTTTAGTTTGCAGGGTTCATGTCCTCTTTTCTGGAGTGGGGAGTTAACAGTTGACTTGCATAAAATTGTTTAGTTAGGTTTGCCTAGGGAGGCACCAGGCTTTTGGCAAAACGTCCATCTGTTTGTGGTTAAGATTGTCCTTGTTCTTATTACAACCAGACTTGGTTACATTTCGAGAACCATGAGGCTTGGCTCTGAGGAGCAAGACGACCGGTTCATCCAACATGGTGTGCTTTGAATCTTTCCTTCTGACTTCTCCAAAGCTTCTCCTCTTGGCTGATGGCACTGAATTTGGCAAGAAGAAAAAAGGACTGAATTCCTTCGTTCCAACCCACATTACTTTTGCCAAAGTATGATTATTAAAAAGGTTTAAAAATATAGCTCTCCTACAGACATAAAATGAGCCTGGCTTAAAGATTTATTTCACTCATTAGGAAGGCATCAGCAGGATGGTCAGGCTAGTTCAAAGTAGGATATAGAAGATGAATATCTATATATGATTCAGTTCAAAGCAAGATGGCTGAAATATGCTCATCTAACTTAGGTACAAAACTAATTACTGTTGTACAGGGCAGTCAGACCTTAATCTCTGGAGTTGTTCTCTACTGGACAAATGTAATTTGTGAATTATGCTTCCATGATTATATTTGGACGTTTGGGGCAGTTTTTCTTAAATTATCATCCAGATTCACCTTGACATTTTCTATACCAGTCTCTATGGCGTACAAAATCTTAACAAGCTTAAGTCTTCTATTTTCCTTTTGAGTATCCGAAAGGCCACCTGAAAATCTTGAATTAACTTGTCCTTTTTACATCAAAGGCACCTGGGAGCCAAGTTCATTCAGTGGTTTGCTGTGTTTACAACACCTTTATACGCCTAGGCATCTGCCTATTTCCATGATGTAAATACTCCAGCCATGGGGAATTTCCATCTACAAATGTGATGACATTGAAGGCAGAGTTGAGAAGAAATGTATACATCACTTTTGTGAAACAGTATTTTCTAGTTCCAGCACGTCAAACATATAAAGAAGTATGTGGGACTGGTGAACACCAAGTGTAGAATTTTTGTAATTTCCTGAAATAGAAAAGAGGATACGATGGTGAGGGATTCATAGGGGCTGTGAGTACAGAGGTGTTGATACTATCTTTAAACATTGTTGTATATCTTTTTTAAAAAGATTTATTTATTTACTTGAGAGAGAGAGAGCACACACAGGAGCCTGCGGCGGTAGGGGCAGGGAGAGGGAGTGGGGGAGAGAAACTCTGCACTGAGCATGGAGCCTGATGTGGCGCTCGATCTCACGACTCTGAGATTACAACATGAGCTGAAACCAAGAGTCGAATTCTTAACCAACTTCATCACCCAGGCACCCCAATCTTTGTTGTCTATCTTAAATACCATGTAACAAATTCACAAGACATGTACCCACAAATATATTTTATATCAAATTTCAGACCTCTAAAAAACACCGTCAAATTTGCTACCAGACTAAACTTATTTTGTACAAGTGGTGGGATAAAGCTTTCTCTTGCCTTCTCTGTTTAATTACACATTTTCAAATGTTGCCTGGGGAGCTTTAATGGTCAAAACATTAAATTGTCACTGAGACTCTTGTTTTATTTTATTTTGTATAATGAGACAGTGGAATGTATTTTTAAATTTTGAAACAATTTCATACTTTTTTTAAAATATTTATTTATTTATTTTAGAGAGAGCAGGAGAGAGTACACATGTGCCAGGACACTGAGTCTGGGCTACTGGAGCGCCAGGAGCAGAGGGCGAGGGAGAGAATCTCAAGTAGACTCTGTGCTGAGCAGGGCGCCTGATGTAGGGCTCGATCCCATGACCCCAAGATCATGACCTGAGCCAAAATCAAGAGTGGGTTGCTTAACCAAGTGAATAAATGTTGCAAATAGTACAAAGAAACAAGTATGCCATTTATTTATCCAGCTTAGTAAATTGTTAACACATGACCACATTTGCTTTATCATTCTCTGTCTCTCTCCCCTACACACACACACACACACACACACACACACACACACACACACACCTTTTTCTAAATGACTTAAGAGGAAGTTGCCTCCGTCATGTCTCAATGCTACTTCATACTTCAATCCTAACAACAGGGACATATTCTTATGTCACCATAGTACAGTTGTCAAATTCAGGACATTTAACACTGATGTAATACTCTTATCTAACCTATGGTCCATATTCCAGTTTCCCCAGTTATCTCAATAATGCCATTCATAGAAATTTTATCTTTTACTTTTTAGACTCAGGATCCAATCCAGGATCATGCATTGCATTTAGTTGTCATTTCTTGTTAGAGCTTTTCAATCTGAAATGGATCCTTAGCCTTTCTTTGTCTTTTTTGTTTTTTAAAGATTTTATTTATTTGAGAGAGAGAGAGAGAGAGAACAAGAGAGCCCAAGCAGGGAGTGCTGCAGAGGGAGAGGGAGAAGCAGGCTCCCACTGAGCAAGAAGCCCAATGCAGGGCTCCATCCCAGGACCTTGAGCTCATGACCTGAGCTGAAGGCAGACGCTCAACCAACTGAGCCACCCAGACGCCCTAGCATTTCTCTGTCTTTTGTGACCTTGACATTTTTTGAGTTCAGGACTGTTGTTTTTGTAGAGTGACCCTCAGTCTGGCACATCCGCTGTTCTTCACAGGTAGATTCAGGTCATGTACTTTTGGTGGGAATGTGACGAAAGTAATGCTGCATCCTCCCCAGTGCCCAATATCAGGAGGCACATGTGGCAGGAGGCTCTGCTGGCTGGGTAAGGTGGTGTGCTCCAGGTTTCTCTTCACTGGGAGATTTTTGAGAGCCATGATTTGAGTACAAATGAGGGATGAATCCAGGGGGGCTTATTTAGACTTTCCTGGACCAGGCTTCACAGTTGCTCTGAAAATGTCAGCCAGCTGGGTGAGCCAGCCTGCTTTCTAAGCTGTGCGGCATTTTTGTGGCCCCGGGAAAGGGCAGCATCAGCAGCCTGCTGTGGCTGGGGCTGCAAAAGCCGTCAGTGTCTGCATGTCTGGCTTGCGGCACCCTGGTGCTCAAAGAGCTGAACTAAGTTCCACGACAGGAGCCTACACCAAGCGGGGCCTCCAGGATGGTTGCTGAGTGTGGTTGTTTCCCTGTTTGGTGACGTCATATGTGTGCGGTGTGGCTTTTCTGAGGTTTCCCTACTTTCCCGTGCACAATAAAGATGGTCTTTTCTCTGAGCCAGGGCTACTGAAGTGCCAGGCCGCAAACTGTGCACGGCCTGACCCAGGCTGGGACAGTGGCCGCTCACAGAAAAACAGGAAATTAGAACTTAGGCACTTTCCACATATTGGCTAAATTACGAGTTTCTCAGTGGTTCCATGTGGCTTGAATAACAGGGTCATTTTTTTTTTTCACAGAGGAAAATACTCTAACTAATTAAGATGTATTTTATTGAATAACATTTTATTTTAGTGAATTATTTCGTGTCCAGCACCGTTTTAAGTTCTAGCACAGATTCACTCAGGAATTCATTCCACAGATTTTCACTGGGCCAAAGGAGCACGATGGCGTGGGCAGGGCAGACATGACGAGCTCATCCGTGTTTTATAGGCATGCCCGGCACCCTCTAAATGTTAGGGAACACGCAGGGCGTGTGGGTGATAAGTAGAAACATGGAATTATAATGTCTTAGGAGGCTGTTTGAGGGGCTGTGATTCCCAGAGAAGGGAAGGTGTTGTGGTAGGGGCCCCAGGGAAGGTTTTCCAGAGGAGGCGACCCTCGGGCTGGGTCTTGAGAGGTAGAGAGCAGTTACCAGGTGGTGAAGGGGGCATTTGAAACAGAGAGATTTTCAGTGATTCGAAGGTGTGGCAGATGAGGGTGGCCTCATGGGAGGGGTCAGGAATGGGAATAAAGGTTTGAGTCGGGTTGGGCAAGACCCTTAGTATAGGCTACATCAAAGAGCTTGGACTTCGTGTCAGGGTTGGTGTCTCATCTGGATTATTAGATTTAGTGTTTCAGAGCAAGCAGGGTTTCTCAAACTTGAGGGAAGGGTTTCTGGGAAAGAAGATCCTCACTCACCCTTCTGAGGGACATGACCTGCCTCTGGATGTGTAGATGTGGGGCTGTGAAGATGGGAGCTGCTACTGTCTTGTCACCATGGGCCACACTGAGCACTGCCAGCCCTGGCCCCAGGAAGGCAGACAGGGAGACAGAAGAAAGCCAGGGAAACAGGGCCTCGTGGAAATCGTGGAGCCACTGGACTGGCCCACACCTCAGGACACGTAGACTTCAGTAAGTCCCTTAATCACTTGGACTGCTTAGTTAGTTTTAAGTTTTTATTTTGAAATGATGCCAAAGTTCCCAAAAAAGTTGTCAGAAGAGTTCAGAGAACTCCAGTTTACTATTTATGCAGATCCTCTGATCTGTACCTGTTCGCCACTTTGGCTGTACCAGTTGAGAGCAGGTTGTAGACTTCACATCCCATTACCACTTACTATGTTCCATATGGCGTTTCTAATAACAGGGGTGTTCTCTTCATTCTCCCAGTCCTATCGTCCAAGACTGAAGCTTAGTCATTGATCGGAACTACAGATACTAATTTTTAAATGTTGCCAATAACATCCTCTTTAGCATGTTTATTTCTCCAGTCAAGGATCATGTGTTTTTCAGAGGTTTGGGTCCTTTTAATCTGGAATGATTTTTCGGCCTTTCTTTGTCTTTCATGACATTGATCTTTGTGTAGAATGTGGGTTTTAATCTAATGTCCCTCAGTCAGGGGTGTATTTGCTGTTTCCTTAAGACTGGACTCAGGTTCCAGACCTCCTGTTGGAATGTAACTGAGGTTGTATTCTTGGGGTGTCATATCAGGAGGAATGTAGCATCTGTCCTCCCTTACTGGGGATCTTGACTTTGGTCACCTGGTCGAGGTCTTATGTAGTTTCTCCGCTCTAGTTACTATCATTTCTTATGCAATTAATGAGTAGTCTGTAAGGAGACATTACTGTTTATTTTATTTTATTTTTTAAATTTTTTTTATTATATTATGTTAGTCACCATACAGTACATCCCCGGTTTCTGATGTAAAGTTCAATGATTCATTAGTTGCATATAACACCCAGTGCACCATGCGATACGTGCCTCCATTACTGTGTATTTTTAAGCCAATTTAAATTGGATTTTCTGTTATTTACAACATAAAAGCTCCTTGATGATTCAAGGGCCTATTTATGTTGTGGGATTAATTGCTGATGACCATGGGGGAAACAAGCAAGGGATTATGATGAGAAGAATAGGAGTTTCTTAAAAGCTTTAATTGTGGGTCAGGTGGGAACAGAGCTGGACCAAAGTGCATGTGTATTTTGTGAGGATGAATGAAAGTCTTTGAATTTATTTGGGAAAAAAAGATTTTGTATTGATAAAAATCACCATCCTCTGTAACAAGTCTTTCAATTGTGGGAAACTTGCAACAATTTGAAAATAAGTCTCTCATTTCATTTTTTTCAATACTTTTAACTGGATGATGTTAGTAATACTCACAAAGGATAGTGGTTATTTACAGGGACATACAAACTTTATTAAAAATATGTGTACATATTTTTTTCTGGATTTCATATTGGCAAAAATGTTTCCATCAATTGTAAATTCAGTACCAATTAAGCAGGATTCCTGAGAGAAGTAGTGAACCAGACTCTGAAGTAAGAATTTTGGCGTAGGCCACTTCCTGGGAGGCAATCTCAGGGAATGCCAATAGAAAAGCAGGGACAGGAGTGGCAGAAAGGGAAGCAATCATTTAATTGTGTTATTAAACAAGTGTGTGTTGTGTATATGTGCACGTGTGTGTGTGTGTGTGTGTTGTGTGTGTGTGTGTGTGTGTTATATGCATGTGTGTTCACATCCATTCATGATTGTCTGTGATTGTCTTGAAACAGACCCTGAGATAAGCTTAAATGCTTATTTTTTGAGGATTTGGAGGGGATGCTGTTGGCAAGTTTGGAAGTGAGAAGAAAAGGCAGTCACTAACTGGTTTGTTACCAAGCCAGCACCCACTGGGGCGCTTGAAGCCCAAGTTCACGAGATCCCCCTGGGAAACAGTGTAGGGCATGCACGTTGCAGCACTCCCACCTGAGATGAGGAAGCTGGGTCAAGGTGAGCAGCAGCACACCAGGCACGGTGTGGCTTCAGCATCTTACCTTCCCGGGATTGCCAACTTAGGCCACTTTCACCTCGCTGGTCTAGGTGCGACAGTGTGACTGGGAGTGACAGCATGCAAATGTCACCTGGAAAAATACTCAGCCAGGATAGGCCGATGCTAGTTAGGAATGTTTCCTGTCTCCACGCGTGTGGTATCTCAGAGATCTCTCTTCTGGAGGGGACAGTGCCAATCCACACACACGTCATTGCCGAGATTAGAAAATTGGGCTGGACACAGATCAAAAAGGGACCCTGAATACCTAACCAGGGAATATGGATATTCAATTCTAAAAACTGGCTTGCAAGCAGGGAAGCAGGATGCTGGGAAAGGACGGTCCCTTTGGTGTGGAATGTTCCGGCGGCTCGGAGTAGAGCAGACGCAGACAGCGGGGGTGCACAGACATTAGGGAGCTGTTGAAACCATTAAGGTTGCTGCGGCCCAAAGTCTGAGTGGTTGTGGAGAAGGGGAAGGAAGATGACAGCTGTTTCAAGAAGATTGCAGAACTGGGCCATGATTGATGTGCGGAGTCAAGCAAGGTTTCAAGCCTGGTGTCCTCGTTAGCAGAACGGCGCGGGGACTTGAGAGGAACGGAATGTTAAGTGGAAAGTCAGCATTCAACATTCAGAGCTGCATTTTGGAGAAAGAAACCAAAAATGAGTTCTTTTTGTGCTTTTTTGTAGACAGGTATTTCTGAGTTCAGAAAAGCAGGTAGGAAAGCAGGAAGAGGACTCGGCCAAGACTGGGTTTTGTTTCACTTTGCTTTTTTTCTAAATTGGAACCAGACAAAATACATAGTTGCAGTATAGAAATTATGCACACGTCTGCCAATTATGCACACGTCTGCCAACTGAATGATTTGACTTCTGTCTGCTCTCTTTGTACACCTCGATGAGCTAATACAGGCGATAGAAAATAATCAGAAACGGGGAGCAGGAAGGAGAAGGAAACACTCAAACCCTAACTGAGAAAAGAAAGCCTTTGGTTTGTGGAGAAAGCCTTGGTTAAAATAGAAGCTTCCTGTTGGAGGGGAGCCTCACGTTTGTACACAGAAGTGCCATGTAACGTGCTATGCCACAACAGGCAGGAAACGGAGATATATGGGTAAAAGCCCTTTGTAAATCAAAGTGCCATGTGCCGCTGGGTCACTGTTCCCACAGTTGTGGGCGTTAGCTCTGTTATATCCGGTCCCCACCATTTGGGTGAGGCCAGTGGAGACTGTGAGTGGGGATTGTTTGGCCGAGCATAGAAGCAGACATAAACTACCTTTCCTGGCTTTCACAAAAACACTTTCAGCCTTCTAGAGAAGAGCAAGAGGGTAAGGTCTTCAGGGAGATAAAAAGCATTAACCTCTAGTCTTCCTTTTGGCTGGAGACCTATTATAGCCACCCAAAGGGAGGGAGGTCTTGTTTTACAAAGATAATCAGCTTTGGGGTGATTCTCCGGCATGTGGTTCAGTTTCCTATTATCTGCAGTAAGTCAAGGTCAGTAGAAGCTGATTGTCGAAGGTCATAATATATCCCCAGGCCCAAACAAGTGTGCCTTTGGGGGCTTGATCTCAGACACAGGGCTGAAGAATTTTTCAATGCTTACTGGGTGTGTTTTGACCTTCAAGGTGACGATGCTGGCAGGGTAGAGGCAGCTGATTTAGGACCGAGACAGGATTGGAGGAGGACTCCAGATGGTAGACCCATAGTGAGGGGCTGCAGTGTTCTAGAATAGTCAAAGGAGAGGGAGGGTGGATGAAGGAGTATAATAGCCAGGACGCTTTTAAGGAGAGAGCATGACCTCTTAAAGTGGAATTAAGAACTAGAGAGTAATTAGGAAGCCTTAGGGCCATTGAATGCAAGCCTGTCCCTCTTCCCCAAGTGCCACCAGGGTGTAACTAGGGCCATGTGGGACTTAAACTTACACTTCTGCAAACCAAGATCAGGTGAGCATGGGGGAAGATCAAACCAGTAGTGGAACCTGTGTCTGTTGTGGGAACCTGTTGGGCCCTAACATGATCCAACGTGCCCTGAGACCTGGGCAAGAGAGGCCTCTGTCCTGAGCTATGCACTTTGTTTCACCAGCTTCATCACTCCCCGTGGGAGGAGAAGTCCACAGCATCAAGGCTTATGCCAGCCTGGAGCCTACATTTCCCTTCCCTTCTTGCTCCAGAGGCGCGGCACTCTGGGATCCCTGCCCACATGCTCCAAGCCTGGTGGCACAGCCTGTACGGGCTGGAAGTTTGGGGGAGTGAATTCAAGATGGATGGGAAGGCTGGGGTGTCCACAGAGCTGTCAGAAGAGAAGGATGACAAACCATGGGGTAGGTTCAGGATTGCCCCTATGTTCCCACATTCAGCACAGAACCCTGAAGAGTCTGAAAATTTTAAATTAAAGCCCAAATTTCCAGGTCCTTGTAAAGTTTCATTTGCCTTGGTCAGCATTTTAGTTAACAGTTTGTGATCTTGATTTATAATGTTAAAAAATTCAGACATAAAGTATGTGAGCCTCCATTTGTGTTCTTGCCCCAGGCCCTGCAAATATTCATGCCCACCTAGCATCCCCTTGGGAGGCATGAGAGCCCAGACAAGGCCAATGGCTCAATGCCTCCACTATCCACAAAGGCCATCCATCCATGGGCTTGTTTGACCCTGCATCCTTTGCTCTTCTTTTTCAAGAAGTCTGACTCCAAGATCATCACGATGACCCAAAGCAGTCTTTCTCAGGTGTGAGTTTGTGCTCACCTTCAAATACTCCTGATGGGGCAATCTGGCTGCTCCCCTACCCCTTGGCCTCCGTCCTAACCATGCCCACTGTAATCATGGGTCAGACTGTGCACAAAAGGATAGGATTTAGCTAAACCATAGTGAGGAAAACCCTGTGCTTCAAAGAAAACATGTAGAGCCTAGCAGAAACTACTTAGTAGTTTGGTAGTAATATGAGATTGGATTTGTGAAATGCCTCAATCATATGGATTTGTCTCTCTCAGCAAAAGACATGAATGCCATTGGTCAGCCAAAAGAGACTAAAACAGGCCTGAACTGCCAAGGCACAATTTTAGACATAAAACCACCTCGTTGGTGATAGCAGAAGATCTCATCAAGAGCCTTACTATGAGAGCTTATGTGAGTTTCCATGACTCTTTTGTAGACACATTAAATATTGTTTTGGAGAGCAGCTGTTTCTTTATGCATTATCCCTGATAATTCCTGGATTCTGCCTGTGACGTGGTATTAATCGATGGCAGTAGGGCATTTACTATGGATAGAGGGTATCGTGGTATTTTGTTATTTTGATATTGGATGACCATCCCACATGGGATCTGCCGGCTCAGAAGGAGGTATTCTTCAGAGGAGACTCATCTATTCTCCAGCCCACTTGAGAGCAAGGATGGGAATTTTAAGGCTCTAATCCCCATAACACATGGGTGCAGGTACATGCACAAACACACAGAGAAGCCTATTTGCTCAGCCAGTTATATTTCATTAGGAGTTTTGCATCTGTTCTGGTGGATTTTTTGTTTGTTTTGTGATTTCCAATGAAGATGCAATGGTGTGGACACATACCTGGAGACTCTAGAATTCTGATTTGTGCACAAATGAAAGAGCCGAGAAACATGATTGGATAGAGAATTACAGAGAACAAATTGGGTCTGTATGTGATAGAAAGGAAAGGCCTCCAGATCACAGACTCTGTAGGAACAATCCAACAACAGACAGAACATGTGGATTGCCTAAACCAAAATCCTGTGTTTCAAAGTAGTATAAAGAAGGACTTTTCCAGCATGTTATGTGGGTTGACAGCATGGTATTTGAGCTTATCTTGTAATTCTTGAAGTTATAGTTCTTCCTATCATCTTATGCTCTTGACAGAGCCATTCCTTAAAAACCCTTCCTTTCAGCCTCAATGACTTCTTCGTAAAATCTCATGCACTTTCTTATCCAAGAAACATTTATTGACCATATATATGCCAGCCACTGTGTCAAATACTAGAGATACTACTGAATAAGGCAGATGGGATCCCCAGTGTCTGATTGGCTAAAGGAAGATCTTTTCTTCCCCTCTTGTTCAACTTGTAAAGAAAGAGAACCCACTAAGTCTAAAATAACAGACTAAACATATGGCTTCCTTCAGGTTTTTCTGATGTGATCACTCAACTTGGTTGAGATGATAGCCAGACATAATTCACGTCTTGCTAGGAACAAATAATGTGGTTTCATTTCAGTCTAGAGATCTAGTTTCTTACCTTGCTCTCTTTTATTACCTCAGTGTACAAAGAATCAGATAAAAGCAACCTCTTTGGAGATCCTGGGGTTTAGAATGGGTGAGTCACTTCTCCCTGCTCAGTAGAGCTAGTTGTTAGGTTCTCATGAATTTTGCAAGTTTGCCGATGTCCCATTGGTTGCTTGAAATTGGCCATGATGAGAGTATTTACCCCACAAAATTGGCAAATGCTAAAATTGGGGGCTTTTATTCCCCAGAAAGCCAGTTTTTAAGCATTTTCCAGCACATCCCCTGATTAAAGGGGCAGGTAGGTATCCTAATGGTGAAGTGGAAAGTTTGGAAAGACATTAACATGTACAGGATCCAAATGAAGGAAAAAGAAGCAAATCAGTACATGAAATTCTAGGCAGTATGTGCCCCAGGGGCTAGTTTAATCTATAGGGATGATGTCCTTCTTTTTGTCCGTCAGAGGTGGTTGTCATGACATTTTAATCTAGGACTATTTTATTTTATGGTGGCAAGAACACTTAATGTAAGACCTACTTTTTTAAAGAGAACATTTTGATGTAACCATTTAGACTGTGTGTCTGTTCTTTACTTTTCGGTCCACTAATGGCAGAGACTGTTAATAAACAAAACAAATTAGAAGAATAAAGAACACCAAGTTTGGAATTACAGTAGTCTGTTGCTGAGCAACAGAGTATTCCACGAGTTCTTAGGAGAATTGCTTCTACTTTTCTCACTGATTATCTAAGAAATGCAAAGTATCTAATTCTGTAGCCAATTCATAATGAAATAGGTGAAGCTGCACCTGACATCATTTGTGATAGATCCAAACCTGACTGATGAATTGCATTTGTTTGGAATTTTTGCAAATGAAATAAACCTTGGTCTGAGAGATATTACATTGGTAGAAGAAAATCTTACAAGAGTTCAAACTATGCAATGCATATTTGTTATTTTCTAAAAATGTATAAATTCATTGAATAATCTTGCAAAATATATATTCAAAATTTAACTCAGGAAAATTGGAACTTGATAGAAAAAATGAAAACAATTACCACCACCTTACGGGGCAGGAATATTAAGCAGTAGAGTTTCATGAAGACAAAATTGTGTTTGCTCAATCGCATCTTTGATGTAAAGTTTACAAAGAAGAGAATTCAACCCTAAAAACCATTTTCCTTAAATTTAAAATTAAATGGGTATCTGTGTGGAAAAGTAAAGACTCCCAACCCCCTACCTCACACCATACACAAAAATTAATTTGAGGTGGATCATAGATCTATGCATAAAAACTAAGACTAGATATCTTTGGAATGAGACAGAACACTTAGTAGCTTTAAATTCTTATATTAGAAAAGAAGAAAGGTACAAAATTAAAAAGAACTGAAGAAAGCTTTAAACAGTTTAACAACACTGTGTAAGAAATTGACCAAGGCCTTAAATGCCTTAATGGAATGTGCTCCAGAAAAAACTTTCTCCATGAAAATGATCAATATTGGTGTAATTCCAATGGAAATATTTGTGCCTGTTAGCATTGAGTTAAAATTTCCTTGATGACACAAAACTGGATTAAAATAACAGGATAAAAACATCTTTACAACAATCCACAACTCTGTCTCATGATTAGAAAAGCTGAATCCATTCCATTTCCTTCAACTCAGGAACTTAAATTTTAAAAAAGAGAGAGGTAGGGGCACCTGGGTGGCTCAGTTGGTTAAGCGTCCAACTCTTGATTTCAGCTCAGGTTATGATCTCAGGGTCTTAATATCAAGCCCCACATTGGGCTCTGCTCTAAGCATGAAGCCTGCTTGAGATTCTCTCTCCCTCTGTCCCCACCCCTAAAAATAAATAGGTAGATAGATAGATAGATAGATAGATAGATAGATAGATAGATGATAGATAGATGATAGATAGATAGATAGATAGATAGATAGATAGATAGATAGATGATAGATAGATAAAAATAAAAATAAAAGAGAGGCAAAGCCTCCATTCAACTTTGGGGTATTGATATAAGAAATAGAAATGTGCCTTCTGTTTGTTCTTTTCACCCCGAAATTGAAGCATCTTCCTTAGATAGTTCAAAGGCTTCCATGTCCTGTGTTCATCTAAAATATCCCCACCAGAGGTGACACCAGCAAGTTCTGCTCTGGTTTGACAGGACTTTTTCTTTATCAGGGTGTGCTTTACTTTATTCCAAGATCTTTGAATTAAATATTTGATAAGATGATAAAAAACATTTTACAGTTATACCTGCTTCTGAGAACTCATGGTTATCTTTCTGAAAGCTATTCTGGTCAAAGCATATTTGATGGAAAGGAATATAAATCCACCCAAACTACTCAAGAAAAGGGAACATTTATTGTCAAGATACAAGATGTGTTGAACCTTGGTACTGCCAGGCCTGGTGGGACCTATAAGGCCAATGGCCTGAGGTCAAGACTCAGTTGCGCATGTGCATTCTCCCTTCCTGGTCCACGGGAACCAGTAGCGCCTTGTATCTGCTGACTCAGGATATATGCTCCCTATAAATTGAGCTGGCATATGGCTCCAAATCCAATGTTCAAGCAAAAGCACCTACCCTGTGACTCTCGGCTCAAAATCTTGAACAGAAGATTCTGCTTCATCTGAGAACAGCCAATAAAATACTAGCCTGGTCCAATCAGCTGAGGGAATGGAGTGAGCAGAATCACTCACATTGCTTATCAGGCAAACATGGGCAGGGCAGGTGCTCTATAAGGGGTGTGGTTGGGTCAATCAGGGCATCTGAGTGAGGCAGGCAGAGGCACTGGTGAACCCAAAGAGCTTATATCCCATCTAAAGAGAACATTCAGAGTCCACCAGTTGTGGTTGTACTGGAATGACAGCTCAGTGTGACCAGAGAAGCTACATATCTACATTTTATGCAAAATGTCCTGATTTTTAAAAAGTGGTCAGTTGTAGCAGCCACTGCCAAGCCCTTCCCATATCCCTTGGGTACTTAACATTTCCATGCACGCTGGCCTGATTTCCAACTGCCAACTTTGCCTAAGCGCTCTCTTTGGCCACTAGAGCCCATTCTGCCTACACTAGGGGCATGGTGGAAATGCTGGTGAATTAGAGCTTCCTGGGGGCAGCTTTCAACCAGTGACTGGGGGCAGTTGGACATTTCCTCATCTCCCTTGTACCTCAGTTGACACTACTCTGAGGCATGGTCTATACTGGCTTGCAGAGTTCTCCAGAAGGGTTGAAGTCCAGTGGCCCAGTGGCCCAGTGGCTACGTGCTTGGTCATGCACTTTGTGTTGTCTGCTCTTTCCCATATCACCTCCCCTCCTCAATTACATGAATTGTTGATTCAGGGTCTCTGGAGTCCATTAATTCAAACTCTTTTTAAAGTGTATTACTTAGGGTGCCTGGGTGGCTCAGATGGTTAAGTGTCTGCCTTCAGTTCAGGTCATGATCTCTGGTCTTGGGATCAAGCCCCATGTTGGGCTTGTATTATTAAAGTGTATCTGTTGTGGGGCACCTGGGTGGCTCAGTCGTTAAGTGTGTGCCTTCGGCTCAGAGCGTGATCCCGGAGTCCTGGGATCGAGCCCCACATCAGGCTCCTCTGCTGGGAGCCTGCTTCTTCCTCTCCCACTCGCCCTGCTTGTGTTCTCTCTCTCACTGGCTGTCTCTGTCTTTCTGTCAAATAAATAAATAAAATCTTTTAAAAAAAATAAAAAAGTGTATCTGTTGTATCTGCAGCGTAGACTCAATTCAAGAGCTGCTAGGTTATAAACCTCCAATGAAGAGTAACCACCTACACAGAATTAACCACCACACACTTCTTCCCATCATGGCCAGAGAGCTTTAGAAAAGAAAGTTCTAAAATCAGCTGCTCACAGGTTAACAGGTCAACCCTGAGGAAGACCTGGAGCGTTTGGCTCCCTGTCCATGGCCTCCTTCGCGTTAAGAGCCAATGTGGCTTAGGAGGCTTCCCCATTGTATATGCGAAGTCACTGCACATTTGTGGTTACTACTTACCACGTGGAGCTTTTCAAGTGAGGAAGTTGAAAAGTCACATACTTTTGAAATGCCAGAAGAGAATGGCCTGGGGGGTAGGCACCCCCTCTCCCTTCTCAGCCCTGTTCCAGGTGGGCAGAGTACAACAGCCTTGAGGACTGAGCTGTGCTGTAGAGAAGCACTCACTCCAGGGAGGAATAGGAATGTCTGCAGGGGTATAGAAGAGGGGGAAGCAGGAAGCTAATTCTTGAATGGTCCAAGAGGTAAAAGCAGGGCATTGGGTGGGAGGTGAGAGAGGCAATTTCCCATCCAAGAAAAGCAGGAATTTCTTGCCAGTTGAGTTGCCCACTTGTTGCCCAAGGTGGCATGCATTGCCGTTGGTGGAAGTGCTCCACACCTTGGCCACATGGACGCCAGCAAAGCTAATGCAGCATGGATATGGCAAGAATCTCTGTGAGGCACCGGTTTTTCAAGGATGGAAGGGATAGGCCTCTATCGGAATTAGCTCCATTGTCAGGCCAGTCTTACAAGTGGCAGAAATGCACCTTGCTAAAAAAAAGAAAAAATTATTTTATGATCCTTGGTTACTTTTGGGAAAATGAAGTACTGAACAGTGTTCCCAATTCTATTTAAAAACACAGTTATTAGCGGCGCCTGGGTGGTTCAGTCAGTTAAGCATCCGACTCTTGATTTTGGCTCGGGTCATGATCTCAGGGTCGTGAGATTGAGCCCCGCATCAGCCTCCACACTCAGAGGGCAGTCTGTTTGAAATTCTCTCCGTCCTTCTCCCTGTGCCTCTCCCCACCCACCCCCACTTGTGCTCTCTCTCAACTAAATAAATAAATCTTTTAAAAAAATGAAATCAACAATAAAAACACAGTTATTAGTAAGAGGAATGGGAGTACAGTTTTTTGCTTCTGATTTCTTCCCACAAATTAGTTTCTCTTTTCAATGAAAAAAATTCATAATCTTAAACTGTTTAAAAAAAAGTTTGACTATCAACTGAGGGAAAATCAGTGCCAGACAGTGATACAAAATGCTTAAACAAAAACATTTTTAAAAAATTCACATAATTTGAAAAAAAAAATTCGCATAATTTGAATTTTCAACCCAGAGCCTGGAATAGAGTTTTTCTATCCAGCTTGTAAAATCCCTGGTAATACAAAGATAATTATGGAAATATTCAGAGACCTTCCCTGGATCCAGACGCAGAGCCGCCCCACTGGCTTTTCCTCTTGGTAATGGGATGAAAAGCATTCAAAAGACAGACCTGCCGTCATCAGAGCCACTTAAGACTGGGCAAAAAGGTGATTGCATTTCTCGGGATTGGCCTTGACCTGACAGATGCCCAGGGGTGAGTCACTTTTTCCTTCTTCAGTCAGTTTGGCTGTAAAGTAATTATAATAACGAGATCTTGTTTACTAAGAGCTGAAGTCCACTTTGCCTCGTCTCATTCAGCTGCTAGGAAAGAGAAGAAGAAAGGTAGTGGTTAGAAGGCTTTTGTGGCCAACTGTCAGAGCAGCTCGGCGTTGAGAACCCATGCCTTGAAGAGGTGAAGTCTCTTATAAATTGGACTTGTGAGTAGCGGATGCCTGTGTAAGTGCCCCTCTGCTTCTCCTGTGGGTCTTCACTTGCGACCTGACGCAAATAAGTAGGAAGGGTAGTTTGACTAAATAAATGGAGGGGGGAGGGGAAGCCAGAGGGGGGAAGGAGTCTACACCATGGACCCTCCTGTCTTGCCAAGATCTGGCCCATGGCCAAGAACAACAAAAGCTGCAAGAGTGCCAGTGGCTCAACCCAGCCCCGCCGATCAGTGAACTGGAAGCTAGGCACTCAGTGTCCTTCTCCCTGTACCTAGCCTGCAGCCAGGGTCTGGGCGGCAGTGCCTCCATGCCTGTCCTCAGTGGCTCGCAATAGAATGCACTGGATAGCCAGCCCGGAGCCCGCCAGACCACTCGGTGAGTCCTTTATGCTGAAAAGTCAAGACAGACCTTCACCTCAGCAGTGGCTTTTGGGGCCACATGAAAAGCCACAGCTAGGTTTACTCTCCAGTGGCAGAGGTTGGGGTATCTGGGAGAGAAGAATATTCACTTCCTGCCTTTGTCCTTTAGCTGACTGGAGTAACCCGCTTCGTTTACATTCCTTCAGTGGTGTTATTGAAAAGGCTTGGCAGCTCCAAAATATTTGCAGTGTCCCATTAGGGCTTTTTTTTCCTCCCACTTTTTTTTTTTTTTTTTTTTTTTTGCTAGCTTTTAGCTAGCATCCGGAAAGATCCACTGGATGGACATGATGGGCTCATTTTTCAAGGATCCACTTTACCCTTCAGGGAATCCAGGAAAGGAGCAACCTCCCAATGTATAAATCTGGAGGGATTTTACAACCTCTCAAACTACTGCACCTTTTTTTGTTTCTCTGTCTAGCCTGTTACTGGGGTGGTTTTCCGACCAAACTGCTGGTGTAACTCCTCGGGGTAGGGAGGGGTGAGGAACCATGAATGGAAAGAAGTTATCCTTTTAAGTTAGATTAAATTTCTGCCCATATTGAGTTTAGGTGTTAGAGGTTATGGTTTGGGAAGGAAACTATATTGCTACAACAGGAAGGGCCTTAAGCCAGAACTTCTTTTGGGCCCTTTAAGAACTTTATTTTTTTTAAATGAGGATAATCAATGATGTGCTGTCCACTTGGATTTTATTCAATGGGAAGGACCCGCTATTGCTCTTGGCCACCTGCTCTTATCACCCGCTGTCATCTTCCTCCTGGAACAGCCTTTTGAAGAAGGAGGGAGGTGACCTGCATTTTCTTGGACAAATGTGATAAGTCTGTCCATCCCACACGCACAGAATCAAGACTGGCTGTTTCACCAAGGACTGCTGGAGTTTGAAGTGCATGCATGCTATTTTCAGGCAGCTAATTAAACTGGTAAACTTCTGGAATCCAAACTGCTCCCTTGCTATAGGCAAAATTCCCTGCCTGTCATGGCTCATCAGAAGGGGTTTGTCTGTGGAAATCTTCTGAACAGAACAAAGAGACTTAGGTCTGGATGAGGAATGAAGTCTTGGCTCTCTCCAGGCAGTTCCTTAACTGCCGTACGATGTCAAATCCCTCGCTGAGAAAACGTCTGCAAGGAAAATAATTTCCGGCTTGGTTTCAAGAATTTTTTTTTTTAAATGTGTGTGCTTCTGCATTGAAACAGTTAATCATTTGCTCCCCAAGGTGACGGTGTGGCTCCCATGCCCCTCTTGCTTCTGAACGGAGCACTGTGTTTTCATTCTGGAGTTGCTCCAATCTGTGGATTTTGCTAATAAGTGATGAACTTCAAAGGCCTTGGAGCTGGGGCTCCATTCAGCTGCTGAGTCCGAGAACCTTAAGCTCTGGAGTCAGCACAATTGCAAAGGAAAGCTCACCAGTCTTCTCAGGAGGTTTTGGAGCATTGGCCTTCAGCCCAACGGGATTGCAAGTGGAAAGAAACACAGGGAAGGCATCTCCAAGCCTTTAAAGTGACCGAGCCGTGGAGAAAGGACTAAAATAGGTGAAGGTTCCGGAAAGAGGGGTGGGTGTGCACTGCATTACTATCTTCCTAGATGGGATTCCACAGATTAGTGGAGCCCAGTATGAATGTGAACACTGAGGCTAATCTTGGGGCCAAAATGAGCCCCTTTCCAAAGAGCGTTACTCGCTAATGCACATGTAGTTCTCTGCTAAGTAATTACGCTTTTCCACTTGTTGAAAAGTCCCTTTGGAGCTGCTGGCTCTCTGTCCCCCAGCTAATAATGAAACAGCTTTAGCAAACTGGCAGCAGCTACTGTTGTGGCTTTGGTGTCTCCTCCCCCTCCCCCGCAGTTGAACCCTTTTTAATATTCCTTAATGTGGTGTGACATGTTTTCACTTTATTGTCCTTATACCGAGCATGTTGGTCATGGTCAGGACGAGCTTTATCTTGGGCAGGTTATGGTGAGTGGGAGAACAGTTTTGTATTTGCTCCTGGTCCTACCTCCTTGGGTAAGGAAGGTTTGGGGATGCGCCCCCAAGTCTTCGATGCCTGCTAGCTGGGATGAGGCTGGCTGCTTGGGTGTGTATGTATTTTACTTAGAAGTGGCCACTGCAGGCTTTGTAGCCGAGAGGGAGGCTTATCGGGTTTTAATGCTCAAGTGAGGGAAATTCCAAGCTGAAATGGCCACAGTTATGATTCAGAATCATATCATGCCTTTAAATTTTTCTCTACATTCCAAAGTGCCCCGCCCCCCTCCCCTTGGGTTATCATGGAGCTGTTTCCGGGCTGTTTCTTATATAAACTAATCTCTGTAAACAGCGACACAGGATTTCATCCCCATCTTTGATTTCTAAGGAGAAAATGAAGGGATTTATTGCCAGTGCCCTTGTGTTGACCTTGCCTGGGGGAGAGGGCTAGCAGAGCTGATGATGACCTCATCCCATTCCAGCAGGATTTCCTGGGACATGCAGGGCCTCATTCTTCTGCTGTCGGTCTGTGTTCAGCCACATAAAGTCCATAAGCTTCAGAGCAGATTACGGTGACATCTAATATTGATCCCTTTAGGACTCGAGCGTGAGGTCAAGCAAACACACAAAGCAATCATTATACTTTCCGCAGTGCCAGAGTCCTTCTGCGTCAGCTGGAGGAGCCAGCGGTGGGGCAGTGAGGTGGGGCACAGACTAGGAACTGTGCTGTCTGGGGCAGGAAATCAGCCTGAAAGGGGATGGAAGGGCTTTGGTGGGAAATAAATGGCACTGTGTTGTTGACGGAAAAAGATCTTGGCAGGACCGTTGTTGTGAGTGTTCTGTGGCTTAGAAAGGAATTTCCTACAGGCTGGACTAACCATTAAAAATGTCTCTACCTTCAGGAGTCCCGGGCGTGCAGTAGAGTGTCGCCGGGGGAGATGTCAGCTTGGACCATGGGCGCCCGCGGTCTGGACAAGCGAGGAAGTTTCTTTAAGGTAAAAGGAAGCCTCGATTAGGATTGCTAATGGGCAGGCTCACTCACTTTGCCTGGCTGCGTGGGGAGCTGTGGAGGGAAGGCTGCTCTGAGCCAGCTCTGGCAGGGGGGCCAGCTCGCCTGAACCCAGCTGCGAACTGTTACCGGGTTTACAGTAGGTTGGAGTTTTGGTGACTTAGTGCTTCCAAGGCAGGCTCAGGACCCAGGAGCTGTGAGATGCCACCCTGTGTAAAACAGTGGAGGCAATCTTTGTCAACTGCTCAGCTGTTCCTTTTGCAGCTGGATGGTTTTGTGATAGAAGCTGGAATTTGCATTCCAGTGAATCGATGCTGTAGGCAAGTGTGTTTCACACTTTGCTTGATTGTATGAGTCACTTAAGTCCTCATTAAAAAACAGCAACAAAGAACAGATTCCTCGGTCTCACCTTAGACTGATTGAATGTTACTTGCTGGTGTATTTATCAAATACCTAGAGGCCTCTTGTGATCAGGCAAGAGAGAACCAAAGCAGCATGATTAAAACCGTACCACTTTCCTATTTGGATATTGATGTTAATGGATGAAAGTTATCTTGCAAGCTTAATGAGTGAGACAAGAGTCTAAATGGGTGTTTGATCTACTCTGTGTGTGTATGTTGTAAATTAAGACTTGGCGGTCATTTCAAGTTTGCATTTGGGAATTCATTTCCTCTTTATGGCTTTTACTTTGTATCCTTTCACTCACCCTCAAAATAATGCCTCCTCACTGTAGAAAATTTGGAAAACACAGAATCATGTAAACGAGTAGAAAAATGGAGGTAAAATGTACATTTGAAATCTGTCATAGGCAGGTGTTCAAACACCACATCTTTTTTCTCAAAGGAAGAGTGATAATAGGGGCCTCTTAATTACCGAGGAAAACTGACAATGTTTACTAATTATCCCATCCTGATGGGTTATAAGTATGTATTAACTTACATTTATATGCTTCCCACTTGCAAAAGATAAAGCCTGATTTATTGTATCAGTTTTGGATTCCAAAAAAATCCATCTGAAGAGCCTGGTGATACAGCAAAGCTAAATTCAATAGGCTGACCACGGTAAGGACAGACATCACCTGGACACAGTTCCACTGGTGTGCAGGTGGGAGGGCAGGAGTCATCTTTAATAGGTTTACAGGTCTGGGTGCTTGCCTTTTGAGCTGCATTTTTCAAGGCAGAGAATTGATCGGGTTTCAGCAGAGTATGTGACATCATTGTTCAGGGTTCCTGGATTCAGCAAGACAATGGTCTTGAATAGAATCTTGGCGAGTTAACTGTTGTTTGATAAGCAAGCTTTTCCCAGGTGAGCAAACTTTGCCAGGACAAATTGTTTTGTAGGAATTTCCTGCTGCAAACAGTAAAGTGATTTATTGGTTTAAAGCCTCAACATCCTGGGCAAGAATATCCTGGAAGAAATAGTTGTGTTGACACAGATGGTCTCCATTCTCCGTCCTCATAGTTCTGTGCTGTGGACTTAGTAGTCTCCGTTCTTTATCCATTTACCCAAGTTTGAATCAAACCCGTACAGCATCCACCCACGAGAGCCAGACGAGGGGCTCTTCAAGTCCCCTGTAGACCAGGCACTAAACCCTCCAGGCTGCTGACTCATCCAGTTCCTCCATCCTGTCTTAGGCAGAGATACTTATTTCATCCTGGTAGAAGGGACGAACCCACCCCGCTCCTTAACCCAAGGCACTGCCTACATCATCCTAACTACTGGCTTGTCTATAACTACCACCTTACACTCAGGAAGCGCGGTGGGCTTGAATCTGACATAGTAGTTGGATTTTGTAGCCAAAACAAAAAGAGAAAATCAAGTATGGTCAAAATTGCCTTTGAAATTCCCGAGAGAGGGTCCATATTGGACTCACTCAATACTACCTGTTAAGTCCGTGGTAGTCAGTGTGTCCTGCAGTTCTGGGGAAAATCTTTTTTTTTTAATGTTTTTTTCAGTTAGACAGCAGGTAAAGCAGTTAGTTTGTATTTCTGGTCTGTGTCCTATGGAAGAATCAGTCAGGCAAGAGGTGAGAGGCCTGCCTGACCCTGTTGAGGACAAGTCCTCCTTCATCTTCCCTGAGTCAGATGCTCTTGAGGAAATTGTTGGCCAGGTGGTTTGTACTATTTAACTTGGTGTTCTTTCTTTCTTCCTTTTTTTTTTCACCAGAGCTTAAATAGTTTAAGTTACATACTTCAAGTAAATGATATAGTTACTTTATGCTTCTTTCTTTTCTCTTCTTTATAGACATTGTTATTCTTTACTATGGCTATTCCATAATTAATGATGGAATACTATTATTATTAGTTATAATAATAGTAAATCAATATTATTGATGATTTCATAATTCAGGCATGTAGTTAGCTGTAAAGAAGCAGTCAGCTGTCCTTTGAACATTTAATGCTGACTCTTTGGAGGTTCGTCTTAAAAATGCTAAGATCGAGTGTGGTTTGCTGGGATGTTTTGTCATTTAGCACCTTCTGGGACACATTGGCTTCTTCGTGCTTTATTGCAATTCACATTTATCAAGCACCGGTGATCATCCAGGCTCTGTACTAGTCACTAGGGAGAGAAAAACCAGAAGCTATCCCTGACTCCATGGAGCTTTCAGTTTGGTGGCAAATAAATGTATTGATCAAATGATCACAATGCTAAACACATAATAATATCAAAAGAGAAAACAGTGGTTCATGTGAGAAGTAAAAGGGGCTCTGATAATGTATAACTCTGAGAATATTCCAGAGAAATCTTCCCTCAGGAAGTGTCCTTTGATTTGAGAGTTGAGGTTGACTCCATATTATCTAGGAAGGTGGGGTAAGGCACCCTTGTGTCTTACAACTTATCTGAGTCATTTCCGTGAGCCTGGACAGATAGGAAACCACAAATCAAAGCTCGCCACTGGTGGTTAGTGATTCTGGTTTAAAAACACAAGTTGGATAGGGGAAGATAATGATGAAAAAGAGGTTTGGTGATTGTCTTTCAGTTGTCTACACTTCACACAAAATCACATGAGCCCTAATAACCAAGAAATGGACAATATGCATGTGGAATTCCACTGTCACCCAAGAATGTAACCAAGTATTCTCACGCTTCTTAAAATTCTCCTGTCCGGTTAGAGGGCATTACTAGTGTGTGTGAAGAACAGCATGGCAGGAGATGAGAGAGTCATTCCAAAATTTAGATCTACCCCACCTCTCTACATAATATGGAATCAACCTCAGCTTGCAAATCAAAGGCCACTTTCTCAGGAAAGATTTCTCTGGAATGCCACGTTGGGTTACATATTCTCAGAGTCCCATTTACTTCTCACATGGAGCCTTGTTTTTGCTTATGATTCATTATATGTTTAGTATTGGGATTATTCGACTGGCCACCACAGATGGTCTGAGCATTCTGGGATGGTTGACAATGCCCCGTGGTTATTGTTCGTGTGGAATCACATCCCAGAAGTCTGGCCACAAAAGTCCTATGCTGGACAAACACATTTTCCACAATCCTTCCTAGTGCCATTGTGAATTTTCCTCACTCATTGGTGAGAAATTCATCTTCCTGCTCTATAAGGTGTCTGTGAAAACCTATAGGGGGAGGTGGGTGATGCCCTGGACAAGGCAGCCAAAGGTATCTACACCTCACTATAGAAGTTGACGCCTGTTGCTATAGGAATTCCAGAGTGTGTGGCATGAAAGAGGAAGTCATCATCTAGGCTGGCAAAGCTGTAGATGGTCCTGTGCTAGCAGAGACACTCATAATCAGATTTGATCCCTCCTTTTCCTGAATTCCACAGCTTCCCCTGAGCCAACCCCCCCCCAGCCCATCCGGGTGCCTAGTGCTGGCAGATTCGTCTCAAGTCACCCAAATTCTCACTCTCCTCCCTCTCCTACATCCACCTCCCCACTTCCCTTCTCATTCTTTCATTCTGGGGCACTACGGAGGATGCTCATAACCTGTCTGCAGCCCCACCGAGTGTGTTTGGTTTTTTCCAAACCATTCCATTCATCCACATTGCCTGCTTGGAGACACTGGCCCCCACTGGGCCAGACCAGGTCTGCACTCTTCACCTTGACATTCATGATCTTCCAGTTATGCTTCCCCCGTTCTACCTCCACTGGTCCTGCTACTGTGCCATCCTGGGTCCGCTCCTGTTGTCCAAACCTGCCGAGGCCCAGACTCCAGGCTTTGTCCATCCCTCCTCATCCTCTTTCCTTCTACTCCTCTGCCACACTCCCAACTGCCCTTCTGGGCTAATGTAGACGCACTCTATCCACTGACGAAGGAACTCAGATGGTCTGAACTGGCATCTACCTTTATTTTTGTCTGAAGATAAAATTGTGGTAGAAGGCCTAGCGGTGGCCCCAGAGTAGGACCAGGAAGTAAACTTCCATTCAACTTGACCTCTGCCCTGAGAGATTTGCTCTGTCCTTTTGTCACTATTTCCCTGACCCCGATGGGGAGCCTCTACAGGAGAGACCAATTCCGGAAGAGGACCAGTGTGTATTGCCCACTCGACAGTCTGATTTCTTCCAGAAATGCCTGGGCAAGCCTGCCCTGAGTCAACTTCAAGTTAGTAGAGTTCTCTGTTTCTCAGTGCCTGCTTCCCAGCCTCTCTTTGCCTCTGGGACAGGGGAACAGTTGGTCTTAATTGACCAGGAAGAAAATGTGTTTTGACAACAGGGATCCTGCCATCCTGTGCCTCCCCACTGCTCATTCTGTAGGGAGATTCCCTGAGCCTGGGCTTGCAAACCAGCTCGGGGGTGTGAGGGCCCACCTCAGCAGCGGGGGCGAAGTCTGAGAAATCCTCTTTTGGTCATTTGGAAGGGTTTGGATAACAGGTGCATCATGTGTGTCTTTCCGATGGTCCAGAGAAGCCATAGAACTGAGCTGTCTGGCACCATAAAGAATAGAGTGTGACTAGCTTTGAAGAGACCTAATTGCTAAACTCTGACTCTATGAAACAGATAAACCAGGGGTGATGATTCCCCTCACCCCAACTCCCTTCCCTTCACTATCAGTCCCTCCTCAGAATTGGAAAAGTTACTCTTTTTTCAAAAATTCTGGCTGCAGGAAGATTTTCAATCATCCAGAACTGGCACAGCCTCACACCTTGGGTGTCAGTGATTGCCAGCATTCAAGTCTCCAGACTACTGTTGGTGTGAGAGTCATTTCTTTGCATGCACAGCCCAGGACCGCAATTCACTGTTGTGTGACAGGGGACAGAGATAGCAGGAACTTGCAGAAGAATGAATGGAACCCAAATCACATTTTAGTCAGTAATTTCATGGAACAAATCCTCACATGGATCTGTGGACACTCAAAAGCCAAAGGTATGAGTGCCACGCCCTTGATCTCTTGACTGCGCCCTGGGCAGTGAATAGACATCACCTCACACGCCAGGCATCCAGGGAGGTACCGTGCAACAGTCTGCAATCAGGAAAGGACTAAGTGCTGCGGTGAAAACAAAATAGAGATTAGAGATTTGGTCAGAGCAGATGACGTATTGATAATTATTCATAATAATATTGCAAAGCAGAGCTGACGTCGGTATTTGGTGTATCTTTTGTTTTCCACAAATAAATTCTCCCTGGACACTTACACTTGGAGAGGGCTTAGAGCAGGGCTGTCCCATAGAAATACAAAGCCAGCTACAGGGGTCGTTCTAAATGTTCTAGTAGCCACATTAAAAAGAAAAAGAAAGTGAAATTGATTTTAATAATATATTTTATTTAAAGTAGCATATCTAAAATATTATCATATAAGCATGTAATCAATATAAAAGTATTACTCAGATATTTTACATTCTCTCTTTTCTTTTTTTTTTTTTTTTTGGTACCATGCCTTTGAAACCGAGTATATATTTTACACTGAGCACATCTCGATTCAGACTAGCCACATTTCAAGTGCTCAGTCACCACATATGGCTGGTGGTTGCCATATTGGACGTGGAGAGTTACATTTTATCTTGTCTAAAGTGCTTCCTGGTACAGATGGGTAAACTGAGGCCCAGGGAGGTTGAAGTGTGGCGGGTTAGTCTATACGAGGGATGGGAATTGGACCTGGCCTGACTTTCTCTTGGGGCACTCCACCCTCTGGAGCCCCCCTGAGGGGTCCACTGTTATCCCTTTCACCATGTTCCAGTGAGATTTCCCAAGAAACTCCTTCTGGAGAGGTCATGGGGACAGTGACCTCTCTCTCTGGAAGAGCGGTTGGCTTTTTTTGGATTCACATGTGTGTCTCACCCTCTGCTCCAGATTCCTCCAGGACACACATCCATCCCTCAGGGTGTGACTTTCTAGGAATGTCACGAACTAACAGTTCCCATTTGTGTTTTCAAAAAGCAATGGATTTCTTGGTTTTATGGGGTAGTTTTTCCAGCACATTTTGGCCATTCATTTCTGATATTACATATTGCCTTTGGGCTGCAATGCATTCTCATCTGCTTCAAGGAACTTTGTTTGTTTAAATTAGGAGTAAAATAGATTTCACTGGTTCTCCTCAACCATATATTTTTCCAGGCTTACTTGTAACTCTGAGTTTTCATTATTAGGAGGATACTGAAGAGAGAGATGTAGTGTTGAAGGACTATTATGTCAGTGTATAATTTTCAAAACATTAAAACAGGACTCTCATACAATATAGGATGAACATCTGTCAACGCTTTACTCACCCCATGCATGAAACCAGGAAACCAGCATCAAGCTGGTTCAAAGAACACTTAGACACATGATATATCTGTAGTTGACTTTAAAAGTCCTTCTGTAATAAGTTTACTTAGGTAAAATCAAAAGTGGTTGAAGTTCTGCAAGCAATAAAACTCTAACCATTGGTATAATCTCTCTCTCTTTTTTCCCCTGAACAGAAATTCCCAGGCTGACACATAGCCACCCAGCGCCAGAGCCCCTCATTAGTTACACGTAGCAAATTCAAACACAGATACACCCCCCCTAGATAACTAAATAATCTTTAGGTCACTTTGTCAAATAATACCCAAGCGCAATGCTCAAAAACAAAAGGGCTCTTCCACCTGGAAATTTTAAAACTCCCTAATAAAAACTCTTGGGTGGAAGGGGAAATACAAAATGGAACTACAGGATTTCTAAAAAAATAATCGGAACACTACCTGTCAGAATCAATGGCATACACTTAAAGCAGAGGACAGAGGAAAATTCATAGCATTAAACACTTGATCAAAAAAGATAGGTCTCACCCACTTTTTGGACTTATTTTCAAGTTTTAAATAGTGTTTCTTATTCAACACTGAAAGGCTTATCCCCTACCTCTTCTACAACCCTTCCCTTTCCTTGTCCCCAGCTTTCTCCAACCAGGAATTGTGCCGTAAAGAACGAATTTCTTCAGTGAGGTTGTAGAACTATGGGAAAGCTTGTTCTGAGTTGATTGACTTAAATAGCTTAGAGGAGAAACTTCCTGTTCCCTGTGGAATCATGGATATATTAATAGCATTGATTTCTAGGCTCTTTTTCATAATGTAAAAGCCTCGCAATGCTATTTTGGATATTGCTCTGACACCTAAAGTCAAATCATAGAGACTGACAAAATCCTTGCACGTGGGCCTGTCACCAGTAAGTTCACCAGAAAGGTGAAACGTATGGAGTCTAATTTCCCAGGATAATAGTCTTTCCAACGTCTTTACGTGGTAAGCAGAAAACCACTTTCACAACAACACTGGAAGCTGTATTATCTATCACTATGCAACTAATTGCCCCAAACCTTAGTGACTTAAAACAACAAATATCTATACCTCACTGTTTCTGCAGGTCAGAAATCTAGGTTTAACTGAGTGCCTCTGGTGGTAGGTCACTAGGAGATTGCAGTCAAGTTGTTGGCTGGGCTGCATTCTCATCAGACTGTTTGAATGGTGGGGAGCCTACTTTAAACTCCCTTGGCAGGTCTCCGTCCCTTTCCGCAGGGCTGGCCTCAGGACAAGGCCACTAGCTTCTCCCAAGGCCAGCAATACGAGAAAATAAGAGAGATGAAAGCTAGAGTCTGTTTACCACCTAATCTTGAGAACGATACACCATCACTTCTGCCACGTTCTGTTCATTGGAAGCCAGTCAGGTAGTCCAGCCTTCCCTCAAGGAGATGTCACTCAAAGGTGTGAATACCAAAATGCAGGGTTCACTGGCCATCTTAGAGACAAAAATGCAGAAAGACTGTTCAGTCACAAAGTAAAAAACCTATAGGGCCAGAAAGAATGACAGGAATGGTGTGAATGGGTGGGTCTGTCTGGTGTTGGGCAGGTAGTTTTGGTGGGAACACAACCAGCTAGAAAGCACCAGACTGTGCCGGGAGGGGGATGCTGCTGACTCAGTTCCCACCAGATGCTGACACACAAGAGTGAATGTGGGTCCTCCGATATTTTTCAAGAGAGGCCAGAAATCCAGATTTTTACATAAGAGAACCTCAATTTAAGAAGTATAGTGAAGATGGAAGAGAATACCTGGAAGGGCGGCTTTGGCCTGGGGGCTGTCAGTTTAAACTCCTACTTAGTTAGCTGGGAGAGGGATCAGCCAGGTGGAAAATTCAGTCTCCTAACACTGCTGACCCTCTGGGAGGCTCTGGGGGTGTGCAAGGGAGACAGATGCCACAGCTGCTGTTTCTCTTGGGGGCCTCACATGCAGCCGTGACAGAGCCTTTGAATTCTAGCTGAGCTCTGAGAGGCAGAATCATCCATAGACGGACTGAGGGATATGTAGGGAAAGGAGCAGCATGTTTCTCCAGGCCTTAAGACAGTACCTTGGGTCGGCCCACGGTCACCAAGTATGTAGGGACCTTAAGTCGTCAGAGACTCCTCCTCCCACTTTTAGGAGCAGCTTCACAGGTTTAGCTGATGGGGTACTAAGAGCCCACTGTCCCAGATGTTATAGGTATCAAGAGAGGAACTAAACTGGGATACAGAGTCTTCTTTCTCCTTTGTCTTATCTTCTAAAAAGGAGACTGGCTTGCCAAAAATATCCCTCCCACCTTCCTGTAATTCCAACTGGAGACTCATTTTCAGTTAATAAGTAGCACTTTACTGGAAGAATGTCAGATGATTCATTAGTCATTCACAACCTACTATAAACTAGGACTTTATACTAGCTGCAGTCAGCCTAGAAAAGAAATTTGAGTTCATGTGTACTGAGGAGAAGGGGATAGAATAAGGCAAATTGGGATTTCTGGGGGGAAGGTGGACCTCAGGGACCCACTGCAGGTGTGGGTCAGTCAGCATGGGCACCAGTCACCCAGAGTGGAGAGGGTGTCAGGATGTAGTAGGTGAAGATACAGATAATCATATCTTCTGGATGGTCTCCCAACACCATTGCCCTGAACCTGGAGGCTGAGTGGTTTCACGTGGACCCTTTATTTAGGACGTATCTTTTACCACCAAAAACAAACTCTTTCTGTATGCACAACACTCTGACACCAAATGTGTGGGCTTTTCCCACCCCAACCCATTCTCCAATTCTCAGTGGACACCACCTGGGTATTCAAGTCTGACACTAAGTACCCCGGGTTAGCACAGAACTCATAGGTTAAGGGCTCATCCCCACAGGATTGCCTCCACTTCAGACACCAGTCACGAGCAGTGGATTTCCAGATTATCCAAACTTCTGTCCAACTTGGCCAGAAATCAGTGGTTCCCACAACCCCTCTTCAGGTTCAGAAATTCACTAGATTGGCTCACAGAACTCAGGGAAACACTTTATTTACTGTTATCTATGTATTATAAAGGATACAGCTGAACAACTAGATGAGATACATAGGGCAAGATCTGGAAGGGTCCTGAGCACAGGAGCTTATGACCCTGTGGAGTTTGGGATGCACCACTCTCAGCTTCACCAGTCAGAAGCTCTCCAAACCCCTGCATTTAGAGTTTTGATGGAGAGTCATTATGTAGGCATGGTTGATTAAATCATTGGCCATTAGTGATTAGCTCAATCCCCAGTCCCACTTTTTCTTCCCCAGGGGTGGGGTAAGGGGTAAGGGGGTAAGGGGTGGGGCCGAAAATTCCAATACTCTAATCATAGGGTTGGGTCACCTGGCCCCCCACCTTGAAGCTATCCAGGGGGGCTACCTGCCACCAATCATCTCATTAACAAAAACTCAGGTAGGATTCAAAGGCCCTTGCAAGTGAATAACGAAAGACACTCCTAAGGCTTCTTTGGCTTAGGAAATTCCAAGCGTTTTCAGGCTCTGTGTCTGGAGGCCCAAGGGGAATGAAACCATCACAGACAAAGACAAACCCTATAGGCACAAATCATTCCCCTTAAGGTGGCACTGTTAATGGACAGATAGGAGTGTTTGATGACAAATCCAGCAGTGTGAAAGGCAGAGTTGAACCCCCTTAACAATGTTAAGACTGGGAGATTCAGATGCTGACATTATCTTTTCAGGTCAGTGTCAGAGTAAAGGAAAGAAAGTGAAGAAGAAGGGGGTTTATGTTTAGTTAAAATATGAAGGCTTGATCTTGGGAGGACACAGTCTACCTCCATGTCAGCTGCTTCTCTTCCTTGTCAATTTGATTTGGAGGTTTGCATCATCTGTGCAGGACCAGAGGTCAGTTGGAGCCTTCTTTAGCTATGAGATGCCTATCCAAGTCCCTGAAATTTGGCTGCTGAGTTGTGAGGAGGACCTGGTTTAGTTCCTTGTAAGGAGATTCAAGGGCAGTCTGTTTTTACTGATTCTAAATCAGAAGGGTGGGAGAAAGTTGGAAACATTAGTTTGGAGAGTTGTAACCAGATTTTCAAGGAAAATAGAAGAATTCAGCGTAGGTCCATAGCAGAACCTCCAAGAAAATTAACAAAATATGAATCGAATATAAACAATGATGTAAACATAATTTCTTTTCTCCCCAATTACCCTCATTTTTTGGTAGTAAAACTAACTTGTTGTATTCAGCTTTGCCTGATTATTCCTTTAAGTGTAGCAAGATCAGTGATTGAGAAAGTTTTTTTAAAGACTGCTTTGCTGGGGTGCCTGGGTGGCGCATTCGTTGGGTGTCTGCCTTCGGCTCAGGGCGTGATCCCGGAGTTCTGGGATTGAGCCCCACATAGGGCTTCTCCGCTGGGAGCCTGCTTCTTCCTCTCCCACTCCCCCTGCTTGTGTTCCCTCTCTCGCTGGCTGTCTCTCTCTGTCAAATAAATAAATAAAATCTTTAAAAAAAAATAAAGACTGCTTTGCTGGAATCTTGTAAACAAGTTAGCAGGTGGACTTTTACATCTGTCTCAAATGTGACAAGCCAGTCAAAGCCTTGGTAATATATATACAGCCAGTATTTCCAGCTGTGTCCTGTTCCAAGGAGAGCATACTTATTGAATTTATGTAAATAACTAATTATTTTGTCATGAAAAGAATACTCAAGAGTTTTTGAATTCTGGAGGCATCAGGTAGGAGAAAATACAAATGTTTCATCTTTGGTCAAAAAGGTATATCTTAACAAATTGTTAATAGCTTCAGAGAAAAGAGGAAGGGATTTCCTAAAATCTGGAAAAGCAAAACAATAGAAAACCAATGATGTTTTAAACAAGGAGTCATAAAAAATTATAATCCCCTCCCTCAGTTTATTTCTTGTTCTGCTTGAATTCAATATTTCCACCAGGTCTGGAAATTCTTACCCAGTTTAATTGTATGATATGAAAGTTATCAGAAACCTGTATTCTAGAGTACTTGTCAGATTCCTTTCCACAAACGTCTCTGAAGATGAAACACAGTTGCAAGAAGTTTTGTAAAAGCCTCTGAGTACAGCAATAATTGTAAATGACAATGGATTTCAATATGCCCATTTTTACAGATCTAATGAGAATTCATTATAATGGAATTGACAAGGAAATTTGATTATTTCTATGACATTCCACATCTTGAAATAATAACTAAAATAATGAGTGATAGCATACAAGGACTTATCAGATTTTTGGAACAATTATATTAATAACATTTACCCATGCAATGTGATCTAAGAAGGTTTATCATCACTTATTTGACATTCTTCTCATGTAATTTAACACATCAAATAAACCTAATTTGTTTAACATCCCTTTCTGTAAGGAGAGAGAACAAATCCTTTGAAATATTCCAGTGACCCTCTGCAAAACTTCAAAGTTAGTTCAAGGTCAAAAAGACTTCACTTTGAATTTAATTTTTGGAGAAGTTTGTCAAAAATGTTAAAAGGCTTGGACACTTGGCCAAATAAGTTCATAGGTCACTGTGAAACAATGCTTAGTTATCCATTTAACCTTAGTGAGAATTAAAAACTTCACAAGCAAATATAGAAAGTTAAATAGTCATAAAAAGCCTTAGCTTTTTTTAGGGGTGCTGGGGTGGTTCAGTTGGTTGAGGGACTGACTCTTGATTTCAGCCTAGGTAATGATCTTAGGGTCTGGAAATTGAGCCCCAGTCAGGCTCCTGCTCAGCAGGGAGTCTGTTTTCCCTCTCCCTCTGCCCTGTCTCACCCACCCCCAGTGCACGTTCTTTTTCTCTCTCTGAAATAAATAAATAATCTTAGAAAAAAAAAGTTTACAAAAAAAGCATTGGGCACTTGGGTGGCTGAGTTGGTTAAGTATCTGCCGTCTGCTTGGGTCACAATCTTGGGGTCCTGGGATTGAGTCCCTCAGCCATTCCCTGCTCAGCGGGGAGCCTGATTCTCCCTCTGCTCCTCTCCCTCTGATACCCTCCCTGCTCTTGCTCTCTCTGTCTCTTTAATAAATAAATACAATCTTCAAAAAAAAAGCCTTAGCTTTTTTTAATATTGAAAAGACTCATTTTTTTCTAAGTAATTAAAGACCTGATAAAGACAAAACAGAATCTTTGTTTTTCTAACAGATTATTTTAAAGGTAAAGAAAACCTTTGTTTACAATTCCTTATTAAAAGCAGGACAGGGGCACTTGGGTTAAGCATCTGTCTTCAGCTCAGGTCATGATCTTAGGGTCCTGGAATTGAACCCTGCACTTCATCAGGCTTCCTGCTCAGCAGGGAGTCTTCTTCTCCCTCTCCCTCTGTCCCCCCCACACCCCCCCCCCCCCCCCGCCCACTCT
>NC_048230.1:89274436-89285769 GCF_002007445.2 Ailuropoda melanoleuca
TTCTATACCTGAGATGGTTTTTTGAAAGAAAAGACCTGAGTTTTTTGTGTTACCCCACATACTGTGCCTAGGTGGATTAATGAATCAGTGAAATAGTCTAGACCAAGGATTGGCAAACTATAGCCCCTGGGTCAAATGTGGCTTTCTTCCTGCGTTTGTTCATAAAGCTTTATTGGAACATAGTCACAGTCAATTATATGTTGTCTCTGTTTTCTTGATACAGTGGCAGATTTGAGAGGCTGTAACAGAGGCTGTTTAACCTGCAGTGCCTAAAATATGTATACTCTGACCCTTTCCAGAAGTTTGCCAACCCCAGCCTATACTGTGTTTCCCTTATTGGCTGAATCATAAGAATCACCTAGAGCATTTGTTAAAGAGGTAGGTTCCCAGGCCCAGCACCTGACATACAGAATCAGAAACTTCCAGGGACAGCTCTGGTACTCTGTATTTTAACAGGTGCTCCATATAATCAGGCAGGTTTGGGAACCAATTTTGACATTGCATAACACAGATAGGCTTTCAGAATTGGCAGATGGGCCTTTCTTCCAGCCCCTGCATTTTGGGTGCCAGGGAACAGAGGAAAACTCCACAGGGAAGACTGAGGCCCATTCATCTCTTTAGCATTGTTCTGTTACCTTCACAGCACTAAACGGATTTCCTTTCAGAGCCCATTTTCATCATAGGGAATTCCCAAAGGTCCTCAGATTCCCCTGAGTAGCTCTCCATCTGCTCACTGAATTTCAGCCCCTCCCTGACAGGAAGAGCCCTAGGTTATTGTCCCAGAACTTGGGTTCATGGTCTGGCATCACCACCATCTGACATGGAACCCTAGATGCGTTGCCTCACTTCTCTCGGACTTGGTTTCCTCGTTTATTTTTTTTTTTTTAAGTCTCATGGATGTCTTAAAAGACCCTGGCTTTGGAGAACCACAGACTTCTGAATCAAGAGTCTAGTTTTTTCTAAATCTTTTACTCAGGATCACATGAGAAATTTTAGCTCCTGTTCAAAACTATAGGTGCTAAGAGATAAGCAGAAGATGGGAGAAAGCAGTCCCCCCTCCCCCAACTCCTCCAGAAGCCAACCAACAAAGGTACCAGCCCAAGCGTAAGGCCTTGTGAGGGGTTAGACAAGCAAAGGGAAGGAGGAAATGACCCCAACAGGTGTTTGTCCCTGGTTGATAAGGAGACGAGCTAACCCTGCAGGGTTACTTTGCTCATTTGACATCACATTAACCAGATAAAGATTTTTTTTTCACTTTACAGCCAGTTTGTTCAATTATCTGGAACATACCCCTAGTTAATCAGAAATAAGTCACATGTCATTATTGAAATCAGCAACAGAGCTCATATGCTTTAAATATCGTAGTCAGTTTATAGCAATCTTTCATTGCAAGAATGAAATAACGAGAAGCAGCCAGGAATATCCATTTTCGCATGTAAGTCATGCTACAGTTGAGGGCTTTCCTCATTCTGAGGCGTCTCTTCTCTAGACTCTGAACAGCAAGTCATGTGCGGCCATATCTGAATGATGAGTTTTTGGTGTGGACTTGTGAAACTATAGTAGTTCAAGAAGTTAGCAAAAACAGGTCTGAAATCTTCCTTCATCTACATACTTAGTCATTACATCTTATTTTGAATGATTACATTAAGATATATACATATAATTTTCTTTTTGTGGAATCAACTTAGATTTAATATAAAGACAAGTAGAAATTGGGATATAAGTACTTGGTTGATTAAATTTCTCAATCAGACCTTTTTAAAGCATTTTAAAGTACTCCTAGTTTTCTGTCATCATTACACAGATTACAGATGCTAAAAATAAACTGGTATCAGTTTACGGATCTTGAATCTTTCACAGAGGAAATAGTTTTCTCATTATTTTCCCTAATTATTTTAAATCAGCAATCACCATAGTAACCTACTGCATATTTTACTTTACCAGCTTAACTGCTATTTGAACTAGATGTTATAAATGATTTGACCTGAAACGAAATGGAAATGATCACCAAACATTGACCCCCAGTGAGGATTAAACCCACATTTTGGAGGCAAGATTTAGAAAAATTGTCCTCCTGATGTTTCCACACTGCCGTATCAGACTCAGCTGGGGCTCTGTAGTTCCCGGAAAGCCCACGTGAGGCCCAGTACAGCAACCTCTTTTTCCAGAAAATCTGGTAATCCTGTCATCTGGTGACAAAACAGACAACTCTTTGTCCTCATATGATGTACATACCAAAAAATTACAAAGCATCTGTCCTCTTCAAAGGACACCAAAAGCAGTCCCTGCATAAATTCTCTTCCCTCGTGATGTCCTTCTTTCCTCAAGTGCTAAGGTGCTGCTGGGGCAGCTGAAAGGATTTGCCTTAAGTCATCAACTAATATAGCAGGATGTAGCTCCATGGGAGGGGGGAATAGTGAGGGTGATGTTTTTGAGTTTTTTGTTTTGTTTTGTTTTGTTTTGTTTTGTTTTGTTTTGTTTTGTTTTGTTTTAGTGCAACATTCTATCTGGTCCTTAGCTGTTACCCATCCAGTTACATCTGCACAGACACCTCTTCTTAAGAGTCCTTGGTTGTCAGGCCTGCGGGCACCCTGCATCTTCTTGTCCTTACAAGACAAGGCCTCCTGGGCCCCTCAGTTTCCAGTGACATGTGTGACAGGTGTTTTCCTAGGGACACATACGAGTATCCCTTGGGGTGCTCCCATCCTCCCAGTCCTATTCAGTCCACCAGTGCTGGGCTCAAGAGTGGCAGCCCTGCTCTCAGAGCTTCCTGAAATCTCCATCCGCCCTCCTGCCATTCCTGACTGGCTAATGGAGGTGCAGGATAATTCAGGGTCAGGGGGATGCTCAGCTAATTTGTCCCTCACCCCCCGGGGCATGTCCATTCATCTGAGAGTATTGTGTCCAAGAAAGTCCAAGAAGAGCCATGGAGGGAGTGTGTTTGGGTCCCACATGCCACACTATGGCCAGCCACCCTCTAGCCACATGCGTCTTCCGGCCTTTCCCCATCCCCTTCTCTTCCCCAAGGGCTGCCATGGTGATCAGGAGGAGCTGAGCAGGGGACCAAGAGCAGACATGGAGTCAGGGCCGGGGGAGCTTTCTTGCTGTAGGGGGTGAAGAGGAGAAAACCCCTGCCCATCCTGTGGTGTAGACAGCAGTGAATTGGAGGGGAAAGGCAGCTCTTAAGACATTTTATTGTGAATCATCTAGGTTCTTTAGCATTCAAAGACATTTACATCATGGACCTGAACTATTTTTAAATTATGGTTCTCATGATTGATCGGTTGTGTTCATTCGGTTGCCCCAGCTCTTTGGGACTGAAAGTTCTTGTCTTGGACAGTGTAAGAATTTCATATACGTTATCCTTCTTGGTACTTTTAGTAATAAGACTTGTCTAAAACTCCAGTCATGGGAAAGAACAGAAAGAACTTGGCATCAGCTGTCAGCCCCCCTGTGCTGCCAACCAGTGCTATGGCCTGTCCTCCTCACTGTGCTGAGAGGGTCATGGCAGGGACCCCCACAGTCCTGCCAGCCTGAAGGTGCTGTCACCCTAGGAACTCCACCAATCACATCTGAGGCCTAAAGGGAACTTCCTCTTCTTGGATCAATAGTCAGGTCCGGAGGTGAGCGTCTATCATCTGTCCAGGAATCACTGTTTGCCAAAGAAGAGCTTTGTAATGAAGTCTGAAATCTCTTTTCAGAAAGCAGGAGGCACTTCCCCGCAAAACTGTAGGAAGTCATATTTTCACCAATCACTTCACGGACCAAGTCCAGCTCTGCCGAACGCCCCAAACGTCATGCTTTGAATACTAAAGGCTTTCCAATGAAGTACTCCAATTTCATTTTTAAAAGAGAAATATAGAAATGCTATGCCAAAAAAAAAGGAGCAGATGAGGCACCTGGGGGGCTTGGTCGGGTAAGTGTCTGATTCTTGATTTCGGCTCGGGTCATGACCTTAGGGTCGTGAGATCGAGCCCCACATCGCGCTCCTCGCCGGGCACGGAACCTGCTTGAGCTTGTCTCTCTCCTTTTTCCTCTGCCCCTCCCCTGTTCACACACTCTCTCTCTCCCTAAACAAAAAATAATAATAATAATAATTTTTTAAAAAAAGGCAGGAGTGTCCTTTTTACTCACAGTGTGGTCTGTGGAGCGGCAGCGGTATCACAGTCACCTGGGCGCTCGCTAGCAATCCAGAGTCTCAGGCCCTGCCCCAGGCAGTGTCCCAAGTAGAGAGCGGTTCCCCCCCCCCCAAGAATCACACAGAACAGCTTCTTTGCTGCTGTCTCTTGGGCATGAGCTCACTGAGCTGAAGCAGTTACAGGTTTATTCTGCTGCAGCTCGTGTGTCCCTATGCTTCTGTGCATTATATTATTTACTCCTAATTACGGAGCAGTTCCTTTTAATCCGTTATTTTAAAATCCTTCCTAATTAAATTCTGAGGTAAAGAATCTCTCAAGGAGCCTACAGTGGCATCCTGGGATGACAGTGACTGAAAGCAGCCCTGGGTGGTGTCCCGACGACCCTTTGTGTGCCTAGAGAAACACTCTTCGATTCACAGAAAGCGCTGGAGGCTGCGAAGGCTCCAGGCTCACCTTCCCTTCCACTTCCACCACAGGGAAGAGTTTTCTCAAAAAACCGACCGAATGATCTCAGCAAGGGGGGGGCATCTCTGATTTTCTACCTAAACATGAATCCCTCATCTGGTTGGGTGAGTTGCAGTGACTAAGAAGAGCTTGGACCAAGGAGGGCACATGTGTAAAGCCGCCACTGGGGCCGGATGACCGAACTCCTGCTAGCGGGCCACACATCCGGCGCAGCTGTGGGCTCTGGCAGCCGCCAGCCCAGCGCCTGCGGCTTAATTAGACTTTTTATCTCTACATTCGTCTGAGGACATCTGAAACCTTCAGTGTGGCCTGTCACTAATTAGGTGACTAATTAAATAGTTAGTGCTTACTTGCTGATCTCAGAGCTAAACCCCAATGAACAGGTTGGTGGTTGTCATTGTTCCATACCGTCGGTCTCAGCCCCATGAATGGACGGACATTTGCTCCCTTGGTTGTCCTTTTGATACCCAGACAAGCACAGTGTGGTGGCCAGGCCTGCGGCACGTGCGCTGCTGTCCTCTGCTTTGCCTGGGGAGCAGGCAGAGATCAACGGGGCAGGTCGAGTCTTGCCTCTTGTTATGTTGGCATCACAATGGGACCTGTCAGGGGCCCACGCCGAGACACCGAGACACCGAGATACCGTCTGGTGACTGGGGTGGGGGTGGGGGAGGGCCTTCCCAGGCAGAAAGACTTGCCGTTCTGCCATCAGAAAACAATGACCCAGACTCCCTGGTGTTGCTAATCACAATTGAGTTTCCTAATCTGATTCCAAGATTTAAATGTAATTAATGTTAAATGAGAAAAATCTTCATTTACTGAAATTGTCCATTCCTGCTCATTTCAGGATAACTTTTCTTATCTCCTACTGCCCACTTTAGATACTCCCAGAACAAAAGAAAAGCAAGACTCTTTGAGCAATATTAGGCCTTTTGGGGGATAAGCTTATTGTCATTTTTTTTGTGTGCTTTTTTTTTTCGTGAATCTTTGGGGTTAAGTGGGGAATGAGTTCTTCATGATCACACAAAATACAAACCACATGTGCGGACTGAGTAATAGACGCACCCACCCTCCACCCTCTACTATCAGATCATTTTCAAATGATGATGTTGGCACCTGTCTTGGATTGCATTCCTTCAAAAGCTGAAAACAAAGAATTTGGGTGCAGTTTATTTGGGGGTGATCCCAGGAAATTACCTGAGACCGTAGGGTGGTGAGGTGGGAAAGGGAGGGAAGTCAGCAAAACCCCCAAAAAACACTGGTCAGCGGGTCGCTGTGGGCAGCTGAGACCTAATGCCACACTGGGGCCTTCAAAGGGACACAAGGGAAAGTGCTCCCTCTTCAGGTGAGGGAGGTGTAGTATTTACCCACCAGTTAATGTCCCTCTGGTCACATGGTCACCTTCGGCTGTTCTTCCAGCCTGTCCCTTCACCTCCCCTGGGCAGAAGATGCCCCCAGGCAGAGAGGGGCAGGAAGGCAGCGGGATGGGAGAACCTTTTGCAGGTGATGTGGGTAGGCTCCCTACCATCCCCATTTTTTTAGTTTGTTCTTTCCTTCTTAATATTCCATTGTCCTTTAGCAAAGCACGTGGGCAGAGATGAAGGCAGAGAAAAAGCGAGGCTAGATAAGAAGGCTGTGGCAAGAGGATTTCATGGCCACCTCTCTTCCCAGGCGTTCTTGCAGGTCTGAAGAGAACCCAGGTGTATCAGAAAGTTTTGCTGGAAAAAAAAAGACAGCCTTGGGGGACCTGTCTTGGCAAATACTTTATTTCTACTTTGGGACAGAGAAAAGGTTAGATCGGTAGTCAAATTGTGGTCTGTGGACCAGCACTTCCAAATAACACTTGGGGACCCACTAGAGATGCGAATACTCAGGTGTCCCCCTGTAAGGATCAAATCAGAAATGAGGGGGAGAAGGGGGCAGGGCTCTGTGTTCTCACACCCCTCTGGGGGGCAGAGTCCCAGAACCACCGAGTTAGGGTGTACTGGAGAGAGTCAGTGTTCTGCCATGACTGATGGGGCCCAGGAAAATCATCCAACATCTGTGAAGCTTACTGTCCTCACCTGTACAATGGGGAGAGAACCCAGAATCTCTCCTCCTCACTGGCATGAGGGTTAAATCAGGTGATACATGCAAAGCATCTGGAAAAGCCTAGCCCTCAAAACTTATTAGACTGACACTGCCCCACTAATTAAATCTGCATATCTAGTTCCCTTGTGGCAGCCTCGCATTGTCTCATATGAGAGAAGAGCCTGGGGAGGTAGGCCTTTATATGGAAGATGCTTTCTTCCCTGAAGATTAGGGATGAATCACAGGTGTTTCCTGCCAGTGTATGTGTCCCTTCCTTGCAAGAGTTCCTGGTCTGGCAAAGACCTTCTCTTGTAGTTCGGCTAAAATGGCCACCATCTCTGGTTCAACATCAGGAGGACCAAGCAAGCTGACCAATGCTCTGTGGTGTTTCTATTTTGTAAAGTTGCTTGACTACGGAGAAAACTGGAGTTGTGCCCTGCCCTTTTAGCTGTCTACCCAAACTCAAGGATGCACCAAATCCCTTATGCACCAAAGAATCTCATGGTTGTAGGGGCCACATCTCTGGCTCCCACTGACCATCACTGCTTTTTGGGTTGCCAATGGATATTTCTCAGGCCCTTTCGTGATACTTGGATGCTTTGCAAACCTTAATCTGGACATATTTTAGATCCTCTAGTCTGTCACTAACCTCAAGTTTATCATGTAAGTCTTAGGCGGCTCCAAGTGCACCACCACGCCAAATCCAGGAATCCCTTACATTAAAAAAACAAGGCCAAGACAAAAATTTCAGCCTTTACTCATGTGTCTCAGATATTTAATGGGATCATATACTCCTTCAGTAAAACTTATATTAAACTCTACCCAATTTTATTAAGCACCCAAAACCCCTGGGAGCCTCTCATTTTTCTGTGCCTAGAATAGTGTTTCTCAAAATGGACCACCAGCATGGACATCATTTGGGAACTTGGGAAATACAAATTCTCAGGCCCCACCCCAGACCTACTGTATCAGAAACTTGGAGAATGGGGCCCAGAGATCTCTGTTTAAACAAGTCCTCCAGGGAATTACTTGGACGTCAGTGGCACTAGTCCATACTATCTATCTCCATCCTACTGTTCCCACCTTTCTCGTATGCAGCCTAACTCCCCAAAAGACCAAGGACACCATTACTCCCAGTCACACCTCCTTGACCAGCCTGAGCTCTGAATCCACTAGTCACTTTCTTGCTTTCCCATAGCACCCACCAATTGAATTATGTTGACCTGGTACAAACAAATAGAAGTGGCTATAAGCACTTTTAGGGATAAGGAGGTGTCAAACTGACACTTCCCTTACACCATTTGATACTGGGTGGAAATTTGGAGGAGAGGCCTAGAGAGGTGCCAGGTAGCCACCCCCTCTGGAGAATTGGAGCACTTGGAGCCACTGTGTGAGATCCAGACCAGACAAGGCCATCTACTGGGCACATGGCCTCTGGAGACCATCTTGATCTCTAACTGGAGTTCTCAAAAGAAAATTTCTTTCAAAGGGATAACCAGAATCTTCCCAATATACCAACATAGTAAGGCACTTGGGCTTTAAAAAAAAAAAAAAAAGCCTTGAATTTCCTTGTATTTTAAGAACTTGTGATGGACATAATGTTGTGATCAGCTTCCTGGACATGAGGTTAATGTTGAGTAACTTTTTCTATAAGCAACAGATTGTGAAAATTCCAGACTCAACAACTCTGTACACCAGAGCTACTTGTGGGGGTGGGGTAATTTTAAAAAGTTTCCTGGGCCCCTATTCCTGTCATTATATTTTGCGGGCTGGGGTGGGTCCCAGGAATATGTATCTTTAAGACTCCCCATGTAACTCTGACACGCATCCGGCTATTGTAACCATTTATGTAGACATTTCCTCAAAATTGGCAGTCTTATCTATAAGGAAACCTATTTCCCCCTATCATTGCTCATTGTAATTAACCTGTTTTTATGAGCTTGTTTTCCAAACCACATTTTCCAATTCTCAACAAATCATATAACTTCTAGGTTGACATATCATTACTTCAGGGCTTACCAGGCATAATTATTAACTTATCATTAAACATGACATAGCTGAAGTCATTACCCATGTCATTGTATTTACACGCTAAATTGGACCTCGTAGAAAGCATTTCATACACTTCATGCTTAAACTGTCACCATTAAGAATAAAGGTCCAAGATCTAACCACCAAGCATGAGGAAACCTGCCCGTATAGTGTTAATAAAGCCTTGTAACCACCAGCATTTGCCCCAAACATAAAACCCGTCCTCATCCCCACCCCCACACGTCCAGAAGTGATCTCACTCACTGTTGAATCCCCACAATGCTTTATTCCAGTCTTAGGGACCTGATTAATTGGTGTCTTATATTTTACCATCTCTTGTGTGCAAAGGCCTTCCAGCTGGTCTTTTATAACTGCCGTCTTGGTATTACATCTTGTAAATGTTCCATATATATAAAACTATGTTCGAAGTATAAATGTATAACATTTTCACTTCATTTCCCATACATTATAAAGCAAAATTCAATTTCATCTTAGTTTGTTTTGCCACAACTTCCAAATTTCATTCTTCTTCATTCAATGACCATTTCAAACATTACATTCATTTTCATTTTTTCAGTAAGGATTTATGTTTTACTTTTATGCAGAGATACACAACTATTCATCTGAGATCCTGAATCCCCAGACCTTCCCCCTAGTCCCTTACCCTGGGCACCACCCCTCTCCCCTGATGGGTCCCTGGAGAATTCACAGAGTACCTACGTTACTCCAGGCAGGCAGCCAGACCTTATTGTTGTGTTTGGTGTTGATTCTATATCTGTTGTCCCAGGACACAAGCCTGGACTCAGGCAGGTTTAAGAGTCTTGCTCCTTGGTCCTTTTCTCCAGGCCCCGTGCTCGTTCCTACTGGAGCTTCCATGAATAGGAGAGCCACGCAAGATGGCGCCTGAGAGAAGAGAGAAAGGGTTAGGGAGAGAGCTTTGAACCTCTTCCTCACCCCATGAACACTCCACCCATCTTTAGAAGAGCTCAGAATCCTTGACACCACCCTCTGTGGGTCTCTCTTTCTTTGGTCTCCCCCTGGAGGTCTGAGTACTCCATTACTGACAGCTGGGTGGCCATGGAAGCAGCTGCCATGCTGTTTTTACTAACACAACAGAAATGAAGTAGCCAAGGACATTGCCAAAAACAATCTCTTTTGTGATCTAAACAAAATAGTATTGCCGAAGAAAGTTAAAACTTTTTTTTCAGGGAAAAACAGGCAGATTCTCTTAATAAACGTATCATAAATATTTTGACCTGTTTTGCCTTATATTTTTCTTTTGGTATTGGAAATTCACATAACTCCCAACTTCTAAGTTCCATCTATAGTGTTTCATCATGAATTTTGTGACATTGCATAATATCATTAAGACTGAATTAGATCTGAGTTATCCTTTGACTACTTAAATAAGCAGTTAGGTTAAATACCTGTCTTGAGCTAGGATTTACTGTAATTTGGCAAACATTTTTGTCATTGTTGTGAACAATTCAGAAAGCAGGGATTTTAGTAAATTAAATGGTAACATTTAGATCAATGTGGGAGAATTATTTTCTGTCTGCATTATCTATTTATTCAAATAAAAGCATTAATGAAAGCAGTTAATTAAGTCACTGGCTTTGGTTGCCCTTGCTATGACAAAAAAAAAAAACAGGAAAAAATTAAAAATAAAAATAATAAGCATTCACTTGGCAGGCTGACAGGTTTCTCTTGCCCAGAACGGTAAGCAACATGAAAAGTTTTACGTTTCTTTTATCGTGTTCACAATAAATTGGCAATGTGACCCTCTTTATTTGAAGGATAAGGATGTTTAGACCTAATTTTGTAGCTGTCCTCCTGAAGCACGGAATGAAATGCAATACCTTTTACTTATTTCCCTGGATACTCTAATCCCTCCCTGCTTTACAAGTATCTTTGAGCTGTTCCTCCCCTTGTATCCACAGCAACATAAAATCCCCACTGGAATTATCTGCTGTGAAAATGCAGGTGCACTTGTTTAATGTTTCATTGGCTTGAGCACTTAACTTGAACTTTTTTTTTTTTTCCACAACACCGTGACCTTTGATTTTGGAGCAGAGGGCTCACAGTGATGTTAGATATTATTTATGTACATGAAGCCAACACCATTAGTTCTGAGAACCGTGTTTTTCCTGTGGTCCTGCTATTCCTGCCATTTTGTCTACTGTGTGTCCAAATCCAAGATGTACCCTGTGACTCACTGTTCTGTTTGCAGGAACTTTTAAAATATTCATTGGTCATCAAATTAAAAGTCTTAAACATTTGAGCTCCATATTTCATCCTCAGAAGAGCTAAAATCTACTAAAATTGTACATTAAAAACTTTATTATTTTGACCAATATTTTTATTTTTATTATTATTTTTTAAAGATTTTATTTATGTATTTGACAGAGAGAGAGCACAGCAGGGGGAGCGGCAGGCAGAGGGAGAGGGAGAAGCAGGCTTTCTGCTGAGCAGGGAGCCCAATGTGGGGCTTAATCCCAGGACCCTGGGATCGTGACCCGAGCTGAAGGCAGATGCTTAACTGAGCCACCCAGGCACCCCAGACCAGTATTTTTAGATAGTTATCAATTTAAAAAATTAAATACTTGGATGTTTCTGAATCAGATTAAAAAT